>NC_142402.1:1130538-1248038 GCF_059441095.1 Idiotropiscis lumnitzeri | reverse complement strand
CGCGAGAGCGCCGTGCTAGTGTTAGTATCAGGAGGGATGTAAACAGCTGTGACGAGCACTACCGTTAGGCCGGCATTTAACGGACATGTACTCGATGTCGGGGGAAGAGTGCTTCTCAACGATCATGCTGTCGCTGCACCAGTTCTCATGCACGTAAACACAGAGACCCCCGCCCCTGCTCTTTCCGGTGTCCCTCGTCCGATCCACGCGATGTAGCGAGCGCCCAGCTAGCTGGATGCTAGCGTCGGGGACATTGGCGTGCAGCCAGTATTCCGTGATGACGATCACACAGCTGTCTCGCACATAGCGGTTTCCCAGGATTTGTAATCCCAGATCGTCCATTTGATGGACCATTGATCTGGCGTTAGTAAAGTCGAGACTCGGCAGTGGTTGCTTGTGGGGCTGCCGTCTTAGCCGTAGCAAGACACCGGACCTGCAGCCCCGCTTCTGCTTCCTCTCTCTCCGTCGTCTGCGCCGCCGACCGGTCCCGATGACAACCCACGGTGAACCGGGCGGCCTCGCCAGTTCGTCAGGAATTTTGCGATCATAGCAAAATTCCTCTGTGATGGTCATTTAGTATCGATATCCAATGTCCACAATGTCCTGGCGGGTATATCAATACTGTGCCCCAGTTGGTGCCAATAAGACTGAGCAAACACAAATAAAAAGCAATAAAGAGCACTGGGAGGGAGAGCCGTTAGCCGTTAGCCGCTGCGTCTACGCGCGCCGCCCATAAATGTATTTTTTTATATATATATATATATATATATATATATATATATATATATATATATATATATATATATATATATATATATATATATATATATATATATATACCGTATTTTCGCACCCAAAAGACGCGCCGTGTCAAAGGGCGCAACACCTGTTGAGGGCGCTATTTCTGTCTTTGTAACATATACTGGACGCACCACCTGACAAGACGATAGCACAGCTGCTGTTAGCATAGCATGAACTTGGCAGAGCTGCCCACACTGACACAGCCGATAGCAGCCTACTATGCCCTAATTACATGAGCAATCACCCCATTGTTGCAGCAGACGCCAAGTCTCTATTGACAATAGCTGACATTGACAATGGCTCAGGCCAATATTAGGTGCATTGGCAATAGCCTACAAAGCAACGTCAGGGGAGGGACTTGGCTGCTTACCACACTCCTTAGAGTCACGGTTTCAAAAAAAAATAAAAAACTCATCAAACAAGCAAACAATGAAACATAGAAATAAGATTAACACAAACATGTATCTCTCATGCCATCAATATACCCAAAAAAAATGAAAATAACACAAAAGCCACTCAGCCTTAGCTAATTCAAGCAATGCATTCTGGGAGCAGAGACCCACAATCCCATAGCTGTTTAGAGAGATTTGCATGGCTGTTTAAAGGGATGTGCTGTTATGCTTTGGACTTTTTGTCTGTTGTCTAAACCTGGGACGTTTTTCTTGCTTGCAATAACATAAATGATAAGACAGACTAAAACATTGTGGACAGCTGCCCTTTGTCCAGCTTTTTCCAACACCATCACCCAAACATTATAGTCAGATAGTGTATTTGTCACGGTCGATTGTAAGCATGAACAACTCACTCTTTGCCCAGCAGGGTGTGCTAACATGCACTTCCAACAGCTCGTTGATGACAAGTGCTGATGGACGTGAGTGGTACTTTGTCCATTTAATGGACGCATCGACTGACAGGGCGCTTTGTTTGTTAAGGAGAATTTTTGTGACTTTAAAGTGCGCCTTATGACTGCGAAAATACGGTATATATATATATATTTATATATATATATATATATATATATTTATATATATATATATATATATATATATATATATATATATGTATGTATGTATGTATATATATATATATATATATATATATATATATATATATATATATATATATATATATATATATGTATGTATGTATGTATATATATATATATATATATATATATACATATATATATATATATATATATATATATAGATCCATCTTCTGTACCGCTTCTCCTCACTAGGGTCGCGGGGGGTGCTGGAGCCCAGCTATCTTCGGGCAGTAGGCCAATCGCAGGGCACACAGAGACGAACAACCGTCCGTGCTCACAATCATACCAAGGGGCAATTTAGAGTGTTCAATCGACCTGCCATGCATGGTTTTGGAATGTAGGAGGAAACCGGAGTACCCGGAGGAAACCCACGCAAGCACGGGGAGAACATGCAAACTCCACACAGGATGGCCGGAGCCGGGATTGAACCCACACCCGATGCTGTCTCTCACTGTGAGGCCATCGTGCTTATCAGTCGGCCACCGTGCCGCCATATATATACAGTAATACCCCGCTACTTCGCGGTTCACCTTTCGCGGGTTCAGTGCTTCGCGGGTCTAAAAAATATTCGGGGGCATTGTAGTTTCGCCGAGCGGCACGAGGGTGCGCTGGAGCGGTTAGACGGCCGGCGTGCGCCGAAGAGGATAGTGGACGAAGAAGAGAGTGGACGAAGAAGAGCACGTTCCCCCGGACACGATTGGTGGCGACGTTTCGCGCGGTTCGGACCGTACCAGAGCTCCGGCCGGCGTGCGTGGCAGTTAAGCCATAGAGGAGCACCTTCTCCGGGCACAGGCGGTTCCAAGCGGCCCCTAAGTTTAACCGAATGGAAGCTCCGGAGGAGGAGGGCATGCTCGCGTCACAGTAAGCCGAAGAGGAGCACCTTCCCCGGGCACGGGCGGTTCCAAGCGGCCCCTAAGTTTAACCGAATGGAAGCTCCGGGGGAGGAGGGCGGGCGTGTGTCACAGTTAAGCCGAATAGGAGCACCTCTTCCGCCCGGGCACGAGCGTAGCGGGATGCTGTCAGTTATGAATGAATAAATAAATAAATGAAGAATGCCACCTTTCATTTCACTGTCATGATCCGTGCCTGTCATGCCGCGTGTGTTTTTGTTTTTTCAGCTGTGTGGGCGTTCCTCCAGCGATCGTCTCGCGCCATGCCGTCAGCTGCTGCGAGACGCGCTGATTACACTGACTATATTGTGATTATAATAAATATCTTTGTATCACCACCTTTTTTCCCGTGTCTGCGTTTGGAGAGTCCTGCTCTGCTGGAGGATCATAACATTCACAGGGTACACCGGACGGCGTACCAGCAGGTAAAAGTCGAAGTAATTAAATAAATACAAAAAGAAGTAATTGAATAAATACGAAAATAATGGCTGGGGAATAAAAAAATAAGTTTTAATAATAATTTTTTTTCTTTTTTTGTTATAACAAAACGGGTGGTCTCGGTCCCCATTAACCGCGATAACCGGGGTATTACTGTATATATATATATATATATATATATATCTATATATATAGATATATATATATATATATATAAATATATATATATTAAAAAAAATTATATATATATATATATATAGATATATATATATATATATAAATATATATATATTAAAAAAAAATTATATATATATATATATATATAGATATATATATAAAAATATATATATATATGAATATATATAAAAAAAAAAAAATATATATATATATATATATATGAATATATATATATATATATATCTATATAAAGAGCTATTAAGAGTCATCTTGGCCTAATAAACAATATAGTCCTATGACGAAGCGCGGACGCTGGAAAAACTCCAACACCTTACCAGATCTTGCGAGACCGGAAAAAAACATCAAGCTCGCGAAATTTACAACACGCCTGCAGGGGCTTGTTGTGCGGAGTTTTCGCCGGTTTATAGAGCATCATGGCGAGTGGTAAAAATTACGCAAATTCAATTCTGACCGGCAAGTTTTTTAAGAAGTTACCTAACGGTGTCATTGATAAGAACAAAGTCATTTGTGTGTATTACCATCGTGCGCTGAATTACCTTCGCAGCACGTCCAGTTTAAAATACCATTTGATGGCCAAGCACACCGCTGATGCCAATTCTCGAGCCCTGGTCAAAGCCAGGCATCCATGGATAATTTGCGACAAAAAGCGATGGATGGATCAACTAAAAAGAGACTCTCCGAAACCATAGCCTAGTGGGTGGCCACTGCGTGTTTCCATCGTGGAGGACGAAGGTCTGGCTGAAATACTTCGTATTGCGTCCAACGACTGCGCTTACGAATTGTCCTTGAGATACACCATTGCAACCCGCATTCGAGACTTGCAGGAAGCGGAGAAGGCTGAAGCAGTCGCGCTGACCGTTGATTACTGGACTTCTCTAAGTAACCATAACTACCTCGGTATAACAGCCCATTATTTTGACCCATTTCATTTAATTCTGAAAAAAGAGTCAACATTTTTATTACCTGTATCTGTAATCAGTTTTTTTTCTGCAACAGTTATGGAATAAAGTTAGTTTTTTTGTATCCTGAATACATAATGCCAGTAGATGTATTTGTTTCACGATCTTTTTTTTCTTTCATTATTGTGTTTTTTTAACCACAAAATATCTTTTTAGTAAATATGGTGACACCAGACCGCCGTCACTAGGTCCTTTACAGGAGTGGTTGTTTTGTTGACGTGGGCAATGCACGCTCGCTCTCGAACCTGCAGGATACAAGAACAGGAGCGGATAGCCTGCTTGTCTATGAGTGCTAAGAGAGGACATTTTGGATGTAATCTTATCAAACCCGATACTGCTTTTTTTGTCTGATATCGTAATCTGTTCCTATACAAATTATTGGATCAGGACACCCATAACGATAAATTTGTTCTCAGCGCCAATTGGCTCTCTCCTCTGACTGAGAAGGACTCGGCCGGCCGAAAATAATGACAGAATGAATGTGTCAGAATCATGTATTCTGTACATGTGGACAAAATATGTCTCATACATGCGCAGCACGACACATTCGCTCAATAGGTGGACTTGTGTATCGTCATTCTTGGTTGTATGCATACAAAAATACATTTCGTTCAGTCAGAAAAGTGTAATCTGCATGTGTGTATGCATTTGTAGAGCGGCGGGAGAGACAAAGAGGAAAGGTGGGAGAGAGAGAGAGAGAGAGAGAGACAGAGAGAGAGAGAGAGAGAGTGAGAGAGGGTGAGAGAGTGAGAGAGAGTGAGAGAGAGAAGTGAGAGTGTGAGTGAGTGAGTGAGTGAGTGAGTGAGTGAGTGAGTGAGTGAGTGAGTGAGTGAGTGAGTGAGTGAGAGAGAGAGAGAGAGAGAGAGAGAGAGAGAGAGAGAGAGAGAGAGAGAGAGAGAGAGTGTGATGTCCTGTGCTTTTAATGTTTGGTGGAGTCTATGACTTGTCTTTCAGGGCTTGGGCAGCATCCTTGTTCTACGCCCAGGCACGCCCCTGCAATTCCTGGCTCCGGCCCCTGCGCACCTGCAGCTCATCAGCACAATCAGCAACAGCATAAAAGCTCAGCGCAGCCAGGAGTCAGGCGCCGGATTATCCCGTTATACCCGTGGTACTTTGGCCGCAGTTGCAAGAAGCAGATTAGCATTGCCGGCGCTGTCCTTGGTGCTCGTAATAATTCCGTTCTCTTGTGTGCTTCCTCAAGCCTTCTTCCTGCCCGCCCAAGCCCGTGACACCACCGCCTGCCAGAGAAGACCAGACCGCGTCTCCCCGTCCATCGCCTGACCTGTGCACTCCGGGCCCGCTGTCTTAACTTGCTTCCCACCGCGCCGCCTAACCAGCGCACTCCGGACCTGCTGCCTGCGCTTGCTTCCCGCCGCATCTACCACTCCCTCGGCTGCCCTGCTGAACTCCGGACCCGCTGCCTCTACTTGCTTCCCCACAAATAAGTCCCATCTCATATCCAGGTTGCTCTTGGGTTCTTTTTCTCTCACCATTACGGTTCCCCAACCCGTGACACACAGAGACAGAGACAGAGACAGAGAGAGAGAGAGAGAGAGAGAGAGAGAGAGAGAGAGAGAGAGAGAGATGGAAATGTAAGTCTTTAGGAAGCAAAAATTAATTGTACATATTTCTATAAATTACAGAATGTGCATACAAGCAGCCAAAGAAACCCCTTGTATTGTTGGTTAAAGAATGTAAATAAAAGTATTCATTCTGCAGCAATAAAATTGCTGATATTTGCAATTGTTCATGTTTCTGCAATTTACAGGGCGTGCATCTCGAAGTGATAGGGGATAGATGAGGCTGCCAGGAAAAAGACATCACATTCACTGCGACCGCTGGACCACTGAACAGTGGATTTCCTGCAGCTGTTTATTACCAACGAGGTGCTGCAGCACATTGCGGATGCGGATAGTACAGACTGCTTTGCAGACAATTATTTCGAGGCAAAACCCAGTGGTCTGTACCACTCTCTGAACAAAAAATCACGCCACAGCAAAACTGCCAGGTCTGCAAGCGCAGCAAAACGGTTGTTGTGTGAGACAACCAGTGTTCCCTTGCACCAAGGCAATTGCTTTATTGTATACTTACACGCAAAAAAACCCCCAAAAACATGTAATTTGTGTGGTGGGGCAGGTGGGGATGTACGTACACACACACACATGCACACACCCACACCCCCCCACACACACACACACCGTATCCTTAAGATGTGTTTAGTTAAAGTAACCTTTACACCGTGAGTTGTGATTTTCTGCCTGCTGGAGTCCCTGGTGATTAGTTAAACAGACCTTTACACTGTGAGTTGTGATTTTCTGCCTGCTGGAGTCCCTGGTGATTAGTTATTGATGTTTTACTGTCTCCTGGTGATTAGTTATTGATGTTTTACTGTCTTCTGGTGATTAGTTTAGGCTAAACAGACCATTGTATTTTAATTTCTTGTCTCCTTGTGATTCTTGAGTCAAGCTAATAAAAGCAGAGCCGGTGAAAGGAGGAGAGGGAGGAGTCGCACGGAGCGGCTGCGAGCGGGCGAGCTGCTGCTCGCGGCCTCTCTGTCCCACTCTTTTCCCCCACCGGCGGTGAAAATGAACAACAGTGTCTGGTTTCTCCTGGCCTTTCAGCTAGCGTTTTATTTCGGCCGTTAGATTTAGTAAGTTATTTCAGTAAGCTCTCCCAAAATGGGCATTTAAACCTGACATTTATTTGGTGCCGAAACCCAGGAATCACATCCGGACGGACGCTCGCCACGGGACGACCGGACGCCATCAAATCTGGTACCAGCGTTTCCCCGTTGAGGAAACGGGCCTGCGGACTCCCTTTCCGACCGCCCGCCCGGAGAACGATTCCCTATCGCACCAGGCTGACCCAGGAGCAACCAGGTATTGTGCTTCAAATTATTTTGTACCACTATTTTAAAAATTTTAAAATATTAAAACAATTGGAAGGGGAGTGAAAGAGGTGAGTGAGACAAGCGCGCAGAGGCCAGGCCTCGACCGTTTAGTCAGAACGGTAATAAAACTGCATCGTGCTAGTCCAAGGAGTTATATAAAAATAATTGGTAGCGAATTAGGCCAAAAGCAGAGCCGGTGAGAGGAGGAGGGAGAGGAGTTGCATGGAGCGACTGCGAGCAGGCGAGCTGCTGCTCGCGGCCTCTCTGTCCCACTCTTTTCCCCCACCGGCGGTGAAAATGAACAACGGTGTCTGGTTCCTCCTGGCCTTTCAGCTAGCGTTTTATTTCGGCCGTTAGATTTAGTAAGTTATTTCAGAAAGCTCTCCCAAAAGGCGTCAGGGCATTTAAACCTGACATTTATTTGGTGCCGAAACCCGGGATTCACATCCGGACGGACGCTCACCGCGGGACGACCGGACGCCATCAAATCTGGTACCAGCGTTTCCCCGTTGAGAAAACGGGCTCCGGACTCCCGTTCCGACCGCCCGCCCGGAGGACGATTCCCTATCGCACCAGGCTGACCCAGGAGAAACCAGGTATTGTGGTTCAAATTATTTTGTACCACCATTTTAAAATTTTAAAATCTTAAAACAATTGGAAGGTGAGTGAAAGAGGTGAGTGAGAGAGCGCGCGCAGTGGCCGGGCCTCAACCGTTTAGTCAGTACGGTTAAAATAAACTTCGTGCTAGTCCAAGGAGTTATACTGCCAGGATGGCCGAGTGGTCTAAGGCGCCGCGTTCAGGACCCAGTCTCCCCAGGAGGCCTGGGTTCGAATCTCAAATTTCCCCATTGTGGGACTAATAAAGGGAATATTATTATTATTATTATTATTATTATTATATAAAAAGAATCGGTAGCGAATTAGGCCATAACTCATTGGTAGCGGATTGGGCCATAACTCGTTGAGAAACTGAGCAAATTTTAGAGACACGGATAGCACGGTGAACAAATTGAGTAGTATTCCTCGGAGTCGAAGTAGCGAATTGGCCATAACTCGTTGAGAAACTGAGCAAATTTTAGAGAAGATAAGACTTCCTAGAGAAGGGAAACAAGGTTTCCGTGCAAATTAAACGTTCCTCGGTACGTAAAAAACCTCGAGAAGGTCTACTCACAATTTCACATTAAATTTAGGGAATAATAAGGCATTATTTTCGGTGGTTTTTATTTATTTTTTTTATATTGAATTTCTTTGGTAAACAAACTGCTTGAGAAGTGTATGTGTGTGTGTGTGAATGGTGAGCTGCGCAGCTGTGTGAGAGAGAGAGAGAAGTGGATGAGTGTTAAAGGATAATGTAATCATGCCAGTCATGATTTAAACAGAGCAAAGGGTAGACTGCTAGGAGCCACCAGCATGACTTTTGTTGTCCCGGCATGAAAGTCCATTGTTTCAGAGGTGTCTCGTTCACACCTCTTTTGTTGCAGCCGTGATCCAATCTTCCTGCAGTCCTCTCCTGAGGGTCTTGTCATTAGCATGGTCTAAACTTCGGTTACACTTTAAGGATTTCATACATTTGACTATTAAAGGAATATAAGAGTTTGAGCTTAACATAGTTCATTAGATGTTGCTGCATCCAGTGTATGAAAATGTGATACTGTAAAATGCTGAGAGTGTGTGTGGGGGTGAAACTGTGTGTGTGGGAGCATAAGCAACAGAATGGGGGTTGCGGGGGTTGTGCAAGGATGGAATGTTGCAGGATCACCAGAAGGAGGGGAAAGCCGAGATGAACAAAGCACAACCAGGAGGAGTCGCCACGGGATTCGGCGGGAGAAGAAAGACCAATGAGAGCAAGCTAAAGTTAACTGCAGGATACACATAGCCAATAGAATCATGCCAGGATGCCTTTGTCTCTGTTCCATTTGCGTATTGTATAGTATGAATCATTACTGGGCAACTCGGAGAGTACATTTGCTGGTGGCAAGAGAGGTGTAGAGTTGTATTGAGAGGGACCCGAGACCCAGGTGCCATGTAGAAATCTGTGTATTGGGAATAAACCCACTTGTGCATGAAAATGCCGGCTTCCTGATACCTTTCTATTGCAGAACGAGCGCGCATATTGTTGGATGAGTGAGAGTTGGTTAAGGTCGCAAATTGGAGTCAGATTACTAATTCGAGTTTACATTGGTTTAAAATTAAATTCTAACATTGATATAAAGCTAAATTCCAACAATTTATGGTGACGCCGACGTGATGCAAGAGAGGTAAAAGAAGAGAAGTCTGGGACTTCAAGAGAGTCTGGGACTCCAAGAAAAAAAAAGAAGTCTGGGACTTCGAGAAGTCTGGGACTTCAGGAAAAACCACAAGAGTCTGGGACTCGGGTCTGGGACCCACGTCCACACCAGGTGACGACCTGACAAAGAATAAAGGATAAAGGAGCCGCACTTCTGACCGTCCTTCCTCTTGGGCCCACAGTGACATAAGGTAAGCAGATCCTTTTCAAATTCTGCATATTGGCAACGCTAAATTATAAGAGGAAGGCGGAGCGGAATGGTGTTAAAATATATATGGTTAAATAAATAAATAAATATATAAATAAATAGATTATAAGAGGAAGGAGGAGCGGAACGGCGTTAAAATATATGGTTAAATAAATAAATAAATATATAAATAAATAAGTGTAACAGTGTGGACGATAGTAGAGTAAAATCTGGGATTTACCTACTAGAATAGTTTGGAACTATTCGTGGTTACGATACGATTAAAATATCAGTGTGGAAGCGGTGTGAATGTGAAGGCTAAATTTGTTCTGCATAAAAGTGGTAGGGACACGCACGAGTGGATTTCAGGATGGCGAAGGAGAGGAAGTATGATAGTGGTCTCGGGTGTGACACTCCAGACGAACGGTCTGAAGTCTGGTCGGAAATTTATAGTCATTACGCTAAGATGGAAGCACAATTGATTAGTGGAACGGAAAGTAAGAAAATTAAGAAAGAAAAAGAACGGAGTCAGAAGTTGTTTTTGAAATTAAAAAAGGATGAATTGTTTCGCGGAGAGCCCGGAACATGGAACATGTTGAAGTTAGCGCAGCAGTTACAGAAAAAGGAAAGCAGAATGTTGGCAGATATTCGAGATATGAAGGGAGATCAGAGCCAAGCCGGATGGCGACAGCGTCATGAACTTAAAAAGGAAGTGAAGGAATTGGAGAAAGATAGACGAGGCATTCACCAATTGGCTATTGTTGCCACTGCGCTGGGGGCGATAAAAGAGGAAGAGAGAGTGAATGAGGTGCAGGTGAGTTTGAGAATTGATCCGGACATTTTGGTTTGTCCGGAACCGAGATGTAAGAGGCATTTGATCTATCAGTGCCGCATCGACATGGACAAAGCAGATAAAGATCAAAAGGAATCTGACGCTCTGGCGACTAGTTTGGGTAAACTACAGTTGGCAAAGTTGCATGGTGAGGCAAAACAAGAGAAGGTGAAACAAAAACAGATGTATCAAACTCCAGTGGGGGCTGGATGGCGCCGAGGCCAAGGGTTTCGTGGTGGATACAGAGGGCGTGGTCGTGGCGCCCCCCCTGGTCGGGGGCGGAATGGGTTCGCTCCAGGGTCTTGCTTCAACTGCGGGTCCTCTGACCACTGGGCACGAGATTGTCATGGCAACCTACCACCAGGGGTGGAGCAGCAGAACCAGCAAGCCGGACCACCACACCAATGGGGACCTTTTGGTCTCCCAGCAGGGAGCTAGACTAGTGGAGCCAGGAGACTGGATGCTTGAAGGAAGTTTGATGATAAGACATTTGGTAATTGCCCAAGGTGGGGGCGAGTAGGCATGTGAACATTTCAGACACAGGAGGAGAGACAGACATCAATGGCAGTCATTTGCTGATTGAAGAGGCAGATATGCCTTTTGTTGCTGTGGCACTCAGTCCTTTTGTGTCAGAGGTGTGTCTCAGGCACACCTCCCTTGATGTTACAGCAATGGAATCCAGTCTTCAGGCGTCCGCTCTCCGGGGGGTCTTCTCCATGTGGTCGAGCATGGATCGCATTGTGGAGCAATTCTTCTGCAGTGCTAGTATAGTAAGGTACGGGATAAAATATATGTATTCAACCTAACAATAAATACAAATTAGCAGGGAATTAGAACGCAAGTTGAACACTGAAACATGCAGGGGACACCTGAGGAACGGCAGAACAGCGACAATCTCATTAAAATTTTAATTTTTAAGCAAAGGGATTATGGTTTTGGGATAAGTTTTAAGTGAAGTATTCTATGGACATGTTGAAAGAAAATCTTTGGAACGGGGAATATTTAGCAATTGGAGATTGGTTTGCCAAATATAAAGTGGGACTAAATATTTTTGAAGATGATTTATTAACTGATGTGTATTAAATGTGACAAAGGTGGAAGACAGATGTTTTTTTTGACTGTACGACGCGAACGCTGACATGACAATTTTAAAGGACATGACAAGCATTCCATAAATACCAGACTGCTAACATCCGCATCTATGAGCTGTTTGATGTCACAGGTGCAGTTTCGTCAGCTACGTCCAGGAGAGGAGAAACGACATCACGGGGAGTGAATGCGAAAAGCAAGAGACCCACAGTTGTAAATTTTGGCATATGCTGGCTAAATTGAGGCAAAATTAAGGAACTGCCAGCACAAATCTCAGTGGAATCAAGGCGGACGCGCCAAGGGAGGGGTCTCTGTGCGGAATTGGAAAGTATCTTTTTGGGGAATGAAAGTGTGAAAGAAAAAGTGTTTGTATGCATATGCGGTTTGAGTGAATGTTTAAGGGATGGGCCTCAGGAAAGAAACTGAAAATTGATTGAGGACACCAGCAAGCCCTTACAGTACTAGGGATGCAATGGGCGGACAGGCTTGATCAACCTGAATCCCTATTGGACTCCCAAGTATTGATTTTCAAATTGTTATTGGAGAAAGATTGGAGTAATTAAATTCAAACATCAAGTGAATGGTTGATTGACGTTATTACACAAAATTTATGCAAAACTGAAAGTTTTGGAGGGAAGATAATTTGTCTCTTCTCACTGGCAATTGCCACTCCTCCAGCTCTCTCCACAGGTTTGAAGTGACATGTGACCTGTGTGACCAGAAGGCCGGAGAACGCTTCAAATAGCGCCTCACCACGCCCATCCCGGAGGTTCTCCTCAACAAGGAGGGAGAAATAAGATATTCTAATTTAGGGTCCACGGTACAGATTAAGTTTGAAGATAAGACATTTGTAATTACCCAAGGGGGAAGGAAGTGTTAGTGACAGCTCTCACAGCTGTAAAGATAGCAGAAAGGTCAACATTGGTTTATTCGACACGTTGTAAAAAGGTCACGTTGGTTGAAATCTCCTACAAAGGAGACACCAGACTAAGAGAGGTTTATACAGAGTTACAAGCGGGACAAAATTTATTTAAGAGGAACTGTCCTCACTTGAGGCCGAGGCCAGACCTGCTGACCAGCATGATGGTCACCAGCTAAATGGGGACACCTCAGGTGAGATTGGCCGTGCCGTGCATCAGATATTTCTGGCCCGTTGGGGTCGATGTTGCTGTGTCTTTCAGGTGGGGAAGGGGGAGACAGGCCTGGTCTATGTGGCCAGGGCGAGACGTGAATAGAGTGTGACTTCCGGCAGTGACCCATCCAATAATGTCGACATTACACAGCTGTTCCAGTTGGCCGTCCACAAGGGCGTGCCCCTTCCAGGGGCAAACATCAGGCGAAATAGTCCATCAATGAAAAATGCTAATCGGCCTAAGTAGAACACATTTTGTACATAATTTTGCACGACATCAGAAAAGGAAAATATGGGATTGGATTAAGGAGCGTGACTAAAAAATTGTTGTACTTGCAGGTTTAGGAGGCCAAGAGAGATAAAAATATTAAAAAAGAGGAAGCAGCTAAGGCAGCCACCGACGCACGCGGCTCCCATTGGACCTGCTCCTTCCAGTTCTGCTGCTTCTGGGCAAGGTTCGGGTGACGCAGCGCCACAGCAGACTGGCGTCCAAAGCAGGCCGGTCAACGAGGTCGGGACCGCGGTAACAGAGGTACGGGTGGTTATGGACAGGGATTGTGAGTGGGGTGTGCTCTTGCTGCGGGGTGTGGGGCCACTGGGTGATGAGCTGTCCATGCCGAGCCACTTTCTGGAATGTGCCATCCTCTGGTACGGTGCCATATCTGTCACAAAGAGCTCCACCAGTGCAGGGGGCGCCACCGTTACCCACTCCCAACGCACTTGACACAAACCTGCTGGTACCCCATTCAATGACAGGGGGCCGCGGAGCTTCAGCGTTCGAGGACTAGCAGGTCCTAGCATTCCGGGGACGGTGGATGGACAAGTTTTCGATGGTGCTGGATATTGGGGCGAGCTATGAGCTCCTTCCGCAACTCCCAGTGAGCCATGTGGACTCTCAAGATTGCCTGAGTCACTGCCATTGACTGAACGAACACTGGAATTCGAGTGGCATTCCCGGATGGGACTGAACTTGACTGAGCACATCCGTCAGAGAAAGCATATGTCGTGCTCTCTTCCTTCCCAGTGGCTGAACTGAACTGAAACATTTGAGGGCAGCTCTGAAACCTGGTTCTCCATCCTCCCGCGGTGGGTATGCCCTGTTCCTGCTCTGGTCTGAGTGGTGTAGCAACCGCCACCCATTCAATTCACCAATTGACATATCACATTGTACATGTGATCACAAACATGATTTGGTTTATCAAAAATGCACTCATCCAAATTTAGTCATGAGTGCATCTTGCGTTAGAATTTTATATTTGTTATGTCTACTGGCGTTGCCTCGCACGCGTGCCTTGTCCCTGAGCAGCGGAAATGGTATGAATTGTTTACTTTCGCCGAGCCACAAATCACATTGAATATTGATGCCCGTCATCATACTAAAGATCTAGACCCCATAGTTGTTGAATACTCCGCGTCACAATCGTGAGATCATATTTCAGCACCGACTACAAATTCTTTGGTTTTGGGAACATTACTAAATGTCAAAATTTCCAGAGAAGGGTCGCTCGGAAGTGGTAGTTCTGTGTGTGTCTCTGCTAGAGGTGTTGTGGACCCAGGGCCCGACTGATTTGGGGCTCGGCTCCACAGCTCCGCGATTGTTTTTACTGTCTCTACCCCCTCCCCCAGTTGACAGAATCAGTGTGGGCACAGCCTAGAGGTGGATTGAAGCATTCGGGAGTCAATAGGAGGTGAAGACTGCAGCGGTCTTGGAGCTGTCTATGTCTTGTAGAGCACCTTTTCTTCCCGTAAAAAAAAAAAAAAAAGGTTTAATTCGGTATCTGCGTTATTATAGTTTTGGGATTTTTTATTTTAAGCATAAATGGTTACTATTTCATTTGGGTTGCTTTAAAAATTTGTCAAAAAAAACAAAAAAAAAACTGTCAAAATTGGAGCGTTAGCTCGAGGCTTAATTTCTAATCTCGAAACACAGTTACATATTTGAACTCAGTGAACTCAGCATCACTGGAGTCGGACACCACTCCGTACGTCTCCCTCCGGGTGCTTTCCCGGAGGTGGACTCAATCTCGCTGGTAAGGACAGTTTAGAGTTCCGGCTAGAACCTCACACGCCATCCAATTGGGAACTACAGAACAAAAGCACAGTTGCGCCCGGCCCCAGTATTTGTGCCCGCCAAGGTTGAGCTTAGAGGTTGACCGCCCGGACGGGCAGGTCAAGAGAGGGAATGTGTAGATGGCATGAATTGGATCAAAGTCAGACACTTTCGAGTCTGAACAAAGACGATGACGATGAAAATGTTTAACTTATTGACTATTTTGCTTGCTGGCGTGTGCTGTGTGTGGACGATGTTGGCGTTTGAACATAGGATGCGGGATGACAGAAGTGATGGAGCGAAAGGAGCATGTAATGGAATGGTATGGTATGGAGCAGAGCGAGATGATGGTAAGACGCTGACACAGACACAACAACTACTGCTAAATCTGAAATGTAAACAACCGACACAGGTGAACACTTGGGTGACAATTTTTAATTGGACACACCCATGGAATGATGTGGGAATAAAAAAGAAAGAGCCTATTTTTGACACCCAAGTTGCAAAACAAAAGTTCACCTGCCTAAAAGTTAAATGGGACGGGTCCTGGGATTGGAAATATCCAGGAGTCATGGTGTAATGAAAATGTGTCTTTGCCAGTAGGAATCCCTCTCGCTCGTGATGATGTTTGGCTGTGGTGTGGAGAGAAAGTGCTGTACAATAGGCTTCCCACCAATGCCTCAGGTAAGTGCGCCCTGGTAACGCTGATCATGCCAGTTAGTGTGACAGCCTTAGATCTGGCCAAAATGGAGTGGGAAGGTGTTGGACAATGGGGAAGAATCCCCTTCCTTAACAGGAAGAGAAGGGACATGCAAGAATGGTTGAATGCAGGAGATCCCACATATATAGATGCAATTGGAGTCCCAAGAGGGGTCCCTGAGGAGTATAAATTGGTGGATCAAATTGCGGCAGGATGGGAGAGCATTTTCCTGTTCGTTACAGTAAACAAAAATGTGGACCGGATTGATTATGTCCAGTATAATGTCCAACGATTGGCAAACTTCACCACCTCGGCACTCCAAGCAGTGCATGAGCAATTGGCTTCCACATCTCATATGGCATTCCAAAATAGAATGAGCTTAGATATTATTATAGGTGTTGGCTGAAAGAGGAGGAGTGTGTGGTATTTTTGGGGACCAGTGTTGTACTCTGATTCCCAACAATACGTCTCCTGAGGGTCACTTTACCAAGGCATTGGAGGGTTTGCGCACGCTAAGTAACAAAATGAAGGAGCACTCAGATGTGGACACCAGTTGGTATTCTGACTGGTTAAACATCTTTGGTAAATATAAAAGCTTGATTGCATCAGTACTGATTTCTATTGCTGTGTTTGCCGCTATTATGGTGTTATGCGGATGTTGCTGTATTCCATGTATCAGATCATTAACTGTTAAGACAATAGAACGCACATTGGGGCCACTCCCTCCGGGTGGCCAGTACATGATGATCCCTCAAAAGGACCCCCAGGAGGCGGAGACAGCCGTGGCCCTCCGGGAGTCCAGGATGTGAGTATGCGAAGATGGCCTCAGGGACCTGAGGCCATGAGGAGGGAAGGAAATTTTCTACTAATTTTCCACTGGAATGAACTTTTCTACTAATTTTCTATTGGAATGACATTGTTTACTAATTTTATACTGGAATTAAATTTTCTCCTGATTCTTATTCTTTTACTAATTGTTTGATGAGTTTTAGCTTATGGCTAGTGATTTTTAGCTTGTGTTTAACAATAAAATAAGGTGGTCGAGTGATGACCTCAGGTGTCTGAGGTCATGAGAGGGATTAAAGGATAATGTAATCATGCCAGTCATGATTTAAACAGAGCAAAGGGTAGACTGCTAGGAGCCACCAGCATGACTTTTGTTGTCCCGGCAATAAAGTCCATTGTTTCAGAGGTGTCTCGTTCACACCTCTTTTGTTGCAGCCGTGATCCAATCTTCCTGCAGTCCTCTCCTGAGGGTCTTGTCATTAGCATGGTCTAAACTTCGGTTACACTTAAAGGATTTCAAACATTTGACTATTAAAGGAATATAAGAGTTTGAGCTTAACATAGTTCATTAGATGTTGCTGCATCCAGTGTATGAAAATGTGATACTGTAAAATGCTGAGAGTGTGTGTGGGGGTGAAACTGTGTGTGTGGGAGCATAAGCAACAGAATGGGGGTTGCGGGGGTTGTGCAAGGATGGAATGTTGCAGGATCACCAGAAGGAGGGGAAAGCCGAGATGAACAAAGCACAACCAGGAGGAGTCGCCACGGGATTCGGCGGGAGAAGAAAGACCAATGAGAGCAAGCTAAAGTTAACTGCAGGATACACATAGCCAATAGAATCATGCCAGGATGCCTTTGTCTCTGTTCCATTGTATAGTATGAATCATTACTGGGCAACTCGGAGAGTACATTCGCTGGTGGCAAGAGAGGTGTAGAGTTGTCTTGAGAGGGACCCGAGACCCAGGTGCCATGTAGAAATCTGCGTATTGGGAATAAACCCACTTGTGCGTGAAAATGCCGGCTTCCTGATACCTTTCTATTGCAGAACGAGCGCGCTTATTGTTGGATGAGTGAGAGTTGGGTAAGGTCGCAAATTGGAGTCAGATTACTAATTTGAGTTTACATTGGGTTAAAATTAAAATTCTAACATTGATATAAAGCTAAATTCCAACAGTGTGAAAGATTGTGTGTGCGTGAGTAAAGATAACAGACTTCAGACAACAACGGAAAATAGGTAAAAAACGTGGCCAAAGAGTTGAAAGCAAATTCAGATGTTAAGTTTATGAACGGGTACTGACTCGGATTGTTGCCAATTTCTGGAGAAGTGAGTGAAGAAATATGACTTTAAGCCAAGCCTGAAGGATCAGGTTTCGAAGCAGTGAGAAAAGAATTGGCAGGAAAACAAACTAAGCTGAAGATAAGAAAGGGATAAGAAAGGAAAAACAAAAAAACCACAACATCAGTGGAAGTGCAATGTACATTTTGCTTGTGAATGTTTGCGAAAAACTGTATGCAAGTGCAAATGTAAGTGAGTGAATGGTGTGATTGGGGATTACAAATACCATTTGGTATTTTATCCCGTGTAATACAGTAAGGGTTATAAACAGGAAATATGAGTTGCTGTCCTACTGATGAGAAACCAGTTTTTAGAACACCCTAGGTTTTGACAAACTGGTCAAAATTGTCTAAATGGGGATATTAGGTAGTAAAATGAAACCCAGAAATATGCTGCAGTGTAAGGATTGGATGCATGTGAAGAAAAAAAAAACAAAAAACAGGATCTTAATAAAATAAATTAAAGATTTAGGTTAAATGGAAAATTAAATACATTTTATATAAATTCGGAGGTTAGTTAAACACTCACAAAAGTACTATACAGTACCGCCAAAATTAATAACCATAGACAAGACAAAGAAAAACTCTAAAGAGATAGAGAAATTTGCGCATATATAAATTTAGGAGATATTCAATTGAATAAATAGTGGATATGGGATCCATTGGCATAAATAAAGGTCAATAGAGAGATAGTAGTTGAATTAAAGGATTTATTATTGGCCAAAGATAAGAATAGATTGTGTTGTTGTTATTACTAACATGTTCTTATTGTTTGTAGCTGTTCAGTGTTGAGAACTGTGTGTGTTGTTTTGTGGGGCCGTGTACACGTTTGTCTCTCTGTCTGTGTGTCTAAATGTCAGAAAGAGTGATAAAAGGGGTTAGAATTGTGCTAAAAGGATTGAAGTAGAGATAAAATAAAATCAATAATTAGTAACCAACGAAAGGCTACTTATGAGTGGTGAGATCTTATTGAGGAAAATAATTAAAAAATTTACATGATGAAATCAATAAAGGGGAAAAGACATATATTCCAATTTGAAAATAAAATAAAATAACTTTTACGATGGGATAGGCTCAAAGAAAAGAGAGAAAAATAGCCTGATGTGCGTTTTATGAAAAGATTGAACCCAGACGCCTAGGCTGGTTCAGAAAGATGAGTGAAGATAAGGAAAGAATCAGAATCAGAAATTCCTTTATTGTCATTGTACTCAAGTGTGCAACGAGATTAGAGAGCTCCCCTCTCCAGTGCAATACAACAATAATTCAGATAAATATATAAATTAGATAAATAAGAGAATTGTTAGCGCAATGGAAAATAATACTGAATAGGGTATAGAAAAACACATCACGTTGCTGTTCTGCAAGGTACAAAGACAAAGAAAGACCCCAAAAAAGATAAAAGAAAAATGGGAAGAGCGAAACGAAAGGATGATGACACTTTTTGAGCAATACAAAGTCAGAATGGCAGCTGTGTTCAAAAATCACAGCGGGCTACAGGAAAATGGTAATGTAAATGGGCCATTTCATCAGCAGTTGAAGAATGCTTTACATGCAGACTCAAGAGAGAGAACAGACGACAGAGAAGAGGAGCCAACAGGCGAAATACATCAGGCTGTTGGGGTTGTGGTAAAGAAGGCCATATAGCAAGAGATTGCCATGAGAGTTTCTAGATGTAGAGGTCCTTCTAAAGTTCCAAGAGATATTGGTCTTTGATTAAATAATTGAGCTGAAATAACCATATTGGTAAATGGGTCACCAATTACCTTTTTTTATGTGACACTGGTGCATGTAGGATTGCTTATAATAAATCAATTCCAAATGATAGGGCAAGTGAGAAAGGTGCCATAGTCAGATTTGCAATTGGAAAACTGTATAGAGTAACAGAATTAGAACCTGTGTGGTTGAAGTACCCAGAAGGACACTGAGTTGGTTGCATGAATTGAACTTAGTTTTATTTTTACAGAACAATGAGAGCCCAAGTTGTGGGGATATGATTAATTTACAGAAAAAGATTAGTGATGACACAATTTATACTTACATGATCCAACAGACAAGGTATATCATTTTGATGATGGTTTTTACTTAATTCTATACTTGTGTCTCCTTCAGAAAGGGACAACTAGGTGTTATGAAAACTTAATTGAATGAAGCTTTTGAAAGTGAGCATGAGAAACCTTTGCAAGAGCATAGGTGTTTCCTGATTCTGTAATTTTTGATTTGACATATTGATAGTTTTGAGTGGTTTTGGCAAGGCTACAGTGAATTTGGAAATTAGGAAAAGAGAAAAGTTAGAGGAAAGGTTTGACAGGAGGCAAAGAGGAGGTGTGGTCGTAAATCATGAGTGTTTTGAAGAAACAGCTCTGTGAAGAGGTCCCAAGTGAGAAGAAGGAAGTCAGAGAGAGAGTTTAGTGATTAAAGAAGGTGTCATTTGAACAAATGAATGAGGATAGGAATTAGATTCTGCTTTTTGGTGAATTGAAGAAATATTTTATATTTCATATTCCAGTTGATGACGTTTGTATTAAGGTAGACCAGAAAATGGAATGAAATGCAGAGATAGAAATGACACAGGAAAAAATTTGGCTAGAAGGGCTATGATTTTCATTAAAGCAGAGAAGAAATTAGAGATTATAAATAACATTAATGTGTACTTGTCCACATTGAGGTAGAACTGGTTGAAGTGAAATGAGTCACAAAATTTGAAAAATAGGAAATAAAATAGGATTAACATGTTTACTTTTACTACTGCCAGGATGGCCGAGTGGTCTAAGGCGCCGCGTTCAGGACCCAGTCTCCCCAGGAGGCCTGGGTTCGAATCTCGAATTTCCCCATTGTGGGACTAATAATGGGAATATTATTATTATTATTATTATTATGATAGGAAATTTGTGATTAGGTGAAGAAAAGAAAATTAAAGGCTTTTTAAAGAAAACAACCTAATTTAACTTGTAAAATGGAAAAGAAAATTCTAAATTATGCACAAAAAGCATGAACGTGTTGAGCAGAAGGAAGGAAAAGGAAGGAAAAAGGAGGAAGCAGAAAGTCTTGTTATAAACATTAATTTTTCAGGACGAGTTGTGATAGCAACGGAGGATCACGTGACGTAAAAAACAAACATAAAAATAAGTGTAGAAGCAGTTCTACATCAACATGCGTTTTTACTTATTAGGCCGGGATGCACTGACACAATTGGACCTTAATATCAGAGTCAATAAGCAAGGGCGAATTTAAACAAACGTCAAAACTTTAAAAGGGCGCATTATCAGTGATAAGCAAATAGAAAAAACATTGCCAGAGCCTTAAAACCAATAACAGAGAAGTAAATGATGTTTTTATAGAAGTGTGTAATTTTTTTTGTACCATGAATTGCAAATTACTCAGAAATCACACGACCATTGCTGGACATCATTTATGACCAGGCAATGACATTTGCGGAAGAGAAAAATTTTTGAACACTTGAGGCTGACAAAGCTTTTTGAACTTGTCAAGCATGTACTCATTGATTAAGATGTGTTAGCACTACCAACTTGATATTTAACTGCTAAATTGAGTCATGGAAATTCCCATGTCTCAACAGGGGGGATTGATATCCATAGTACGGCTAGGACAACAAACCTTTTTAAAATTTTTGTAGGTCATGTCTAGTGTGTAGTAAACATAATTTTCAAGGGAACATGAGACCAAAAAGGAGATTGTATCGACAAAGCATCTTAACGCACTACCAAATTACTATGAGCATTGAGTAAACAGTGACTGCAAAAAATGGCTTCATGGACTTGTGTTGCTGCAGAAACACAGGAAAGTGAAACCATTTGCATATTAGTCACAATAATTCGAACCCGTGGTAAGAGCCACGTCAGAGTGTGTTCAAGTAGTCTTCACTGCTGCTTAAAGAATTAAAAGATTACATTCTTGTCCACCACATTCACATTGCACGGCGACCTAATTGTCACAGGGACACATTACACTGATAAGGTGCGGTGCGTTTCAGCCCAGCGTCACTTTTTCCTGGACCAGTAGAAGGCGCCACACGACTGTGGGAGCCGCTCCAAATTTTCACCAAACCGCGACTTGACCTTATGGACATTTTTTTTTTAGGACATTTTTCTCCCGACTGGAGGAACATTTTTTTTTGTTTTGGGAGATTGCAAATATAAATTTTGTTACAAGGGATACTAAATTCTGTATGTACAGGACAAGCAGCATGATGTTTTGCACTGATTCAGGCGTGTAAGACACAAAAACCAGGTGCACATTCCAGACTGATAAGAAAGAAATGAGGTGCACATTCCGGACTGATGAGGAGTAGAAGCGTTTGAGAACCAAGGTCACAAAACAGATAATTTGTAAGAGAGAAATTGTTAGAATAAGCAGGAAGAGCGTAGGCGGGTGTGAGCTAGTCAAAATTTGGGGTTTCCCATCTTGTATGGGTTGTATTTACAATGTGAACTGACAGTCAAGATAAATGTTCATGTGTTCTGTCGACATTGGGCAAACAAGGGTTTTAAAACCACAACAGGAAAAGAAAAGTTGTGCATAAAACATGTTTAAATAGTTTTTTGAAAAAGCAAAACTAACTTAATAAAAATTACCCAATTATAATTGGAAACTGCCTCGCTGACAATGCAGCGAAGGCTGCAGCCCAAGGCATGACCTCAAAGTCGGCCCTGCATTACTATAAGAGAAAATGACCACACACACACACACACACACACACACACGCAGCAAATCAACTTGACAATTTGATATCACGCAAGGAAAAATACACCACTAATTGAATGCACACATTGGGATAACAAAGGTGCAAACATTGCTGAGGACAGGATCAGCAAATTGGCAGATGGCAAATCCTGGCTGCCTAATTCATTGATTAAAAAAGTAACAAGAGTGACACACCAGCATAGCTGTGTGTCAAGAGAGGGGAAGTATGATATGAAATTGTTCCCACATACAGTCTTTTCAACCAAAAAAAACGTTTTTCTAGACAAAATGTTATTTGTTTGAGATGCAATATTGTTTGGTTGTAATTAATATGTTTTCAAAATGGGTTAAGTTGTTTCCAACAACATATGATGATGCTAAAACAGTTGGAAAAAGTATTGTGTAATCGAATTATCCTGACATTTGGAATTTCAAGAGCGATTTAAAGTGAAAAGGATGCATTTTGTGAATGATGTTGTAACAAGTGGGACAGTTGTTGCAAAATTGACTCAAACCGTCATTGTGCATACAGTCTGCAGGACTTGTGGAACGCACTAATGGAACTGTTAAGGCCAGACAATATTAAGACAATGAGAGAAACAAAAAAGACAATGGCCAGACTGTGTTTCAATCACAGCAATGAGGATAGTGCCAGCCGAAGGAAGGACACTATCCCCTTTCGAAATCCGATATGGCTGCACACAGACTCTCAGGTTCATCAGAACCACCAGCGACTGGCACATCGGTCCCAGTCCACATGGAAAACAAGTTTGACCGAAAAAAGATGCAAAGACACAATTACTGGTCAGTGTGTTCTGATCCACAGAGAAATCACGTCCGTGTGGGAGACCAACTCTTCTTCAAGGTGTTGAAACAACTTCGTTGGGACAAGTGAATGCTGAGATGGCCCTCGCCAGATGATGGCAGTGACCCCGACGGCAGCAAAGGTCGCGGGGCGTGGCGACTGGATCCACCAGTCGCAGTGCAAGCTGAAAGGCCTAGCGACGCGAATCCCTCGAAAAGGAGTCCACCTGAGTCACAATCTCGGACCACACGCACATCAGAACCACACAACCAGCCACAGATACGAATGTTGAAGCCACAGAACAAAAAAATTAGATATTGTTTGGAAATTAATGACGTACATAACAAATAAATTTCAGCCTTGATTGGAGAACATTACTGCATTTAAATTTTTAGTAAAATGAAACAATTATTGATGTTATGACCACTATGAAAAATTTGAAAGACACAATTTATCGGGATAATTATAGTTTTAATTGTATGTGTAGTCTGTTCATGTTGCATTGTTCCTATGCCCAAATGTACCATTACAACCTGATTGATGTTGAGAATGATGAACTCGAACTGGACAATGACGAACTCGAACTAGACACTGAAACCTAAAAACACATGGACCCTTTTTGCCCCTGACCCAATACGTGCACACACATACACCACACACGAAGATCCGGGAGGTAAGGACGGCTGTCCTCTCCTACAACGAGGCAAGGGCCTCCACCAAAGACAAGCTCTGCGTGGAGACAGTTTTGTTATTTTTCACAAGGCATATTGAAATGTTTTTTTTATATATATATGTTTTATTCCCTGATGGTCATCAAATTATGAGGATCTCGTTCTACGCCGGAAGGGAGGAGGGGAATTTTGTCCCTACTGAGGGTTTTCGCCCCTCCACTGATGATCACACTGTTGTATGATTTAATTATGATGATCTGTCTTAAAGCCGTAAGGACATGATTTTTAAATCCACAACAGGGGGGAAATGTAAGATGGGCCGAGGATAGGTAATCAGTTTGTGTATTCATAATCATGTTTTTTACACTTATTAATGCTTAAACACACACACATAGACACTTACTTCTTATTTTAACACACACACACACACACTCCATCCTGAAGATGTGTTTAGTTAAAGTAACCTTTGCACCGTGAGTTGTGATTTTCTGCCTGTTGGAGTCCCTGGTGATTAGTTAAACTGACCTTTACACTGTGAGTTGTGATTTTCTGCCTGCTGGAGTCCCTGGTGATTAGTTATTGATGTTTTACTGTCTCCTGGTGATTAGTTATTGATGTTTTACTGTCTCCTGGTGATTAGTTATTGATGTTTTACTGTCTTCTGGTGATTAATTTAGGCTAAACAGACCATTGTACTTTAATTTCTTGTCTCCTTGTGATTCTTGAGTCAAGCTAATAAAAGCAGAGCCGGTGAAAGGAGGAGAGGGAGGAGTCGCACGGAGTGGCTGCAAGTGGGCGAGCTGCTGCTCGCGGCCTCTCTGTCCCACTCTTTTCCCCCACCGGCGGTGAAAATGAACAACAGTGTCTGGTTCCTTCTGGCCTTTCAGCTAGCGTTTTATTTCTGCCGTTAGATTTAGTAAGTTATTTCAGTAAGATCTCCCAAAAGGCGTCAGGGCATTTAAACCTGACACAAACACAGCACCCAAACGCCCTGGTCCTCATCTCTGGTGACGTCAATCATGCTTCACCTTCCTCCTCTCTGCCTTCATTCACACAATATGTCACCTACCACACCAGAGACAATAAAATATCGGACCTTTTCGATGCAAACAGCAAGGAGGCGTACACATCACTGTACCTCACCCCATTGGGCAAAGCTGATCACAACTTGGTGGCTCACCTGCCTGTGTACAAACTTTTGGTCCACAGGCTGCCAGCTGTGACACGCACAGTTCAGAGATGGTTTGGGAGAAGCCAAGGCAGCTTTAAAGGACGGGGTCAACACAACTTTGTAGGAAGTATTCAGTGAAGCCTACGGGGAGGACATTAATGGTCTAACGGACACTATTACACAATATAATAATTTCTGAATGGAGAAAACCATATCCACCAGGACAATAAGGTGTTTCTCCAACAATTAACCCTGTATCACACCAGACATTAAAGCTCTCCTGGAGGAGAAAAAGAGGGCTTTTGTGTCAGGCGACATGGAGGAGCTGAAGAGAGTGCAAGGCCAGCTGAGGAGGAGGATTAGAGAGGGGAAAAAGTCCTACAGGATGAGGACGGAGGGACGGCTGCAGCGGAATAATGCCAGGGATGTCTGGGGGGCCTGAAGACCATCTGAGGCCACGGACAACCAAAGACCCAGAAAGGGGGGGGGACATTCAGTGGGCAAATGAGTTGAACCTATTTTTCAAAAGGTTATATCAGATGCCTGCCCACGTTCAGTCTCCCCTGCTGCAGCCCCCACCAACCCCTCCTGCTGCAAACAACACCGTCCCCCCCCTTCCCCCCACAGTCTTCAGTTCCCAGCCCACCACTTCCTCCTGCTCAGCGTAATTCCTCACAACATCTCAGATGAAGAACCAGCTGAGGAAGATGAAGGCGGGGATGGCATTAGCTCCCAGCTCCTCCTGCGCAGACCAGCTGTGTGGAATCGTCCAGCATATGTTCAACCTGAGCCTGAAGCTGGGCAGAGTCCCCCAGCTGTGGAAAACATCCTGCCTAGTCCCAGTGCAAACGACCCCCCATCCGAAGGAGCTCAACAGCTTAAGACCAGTGGAGCTGACGTCTCATCTGATGAAGACCCAGGAGACATTGGTCCTCGTCCACCGGCAACCCCTGGTGAGCTCCTCAATGGACCCACTCCAGTTTGCATACCAACCTGGCATCAGTGTGAATGATACCATCATCTACCTGCTCCACATTTCACTCTCCCACCTGGAGAAGGCGGGGAGCACTGTGAGGATCATGTTCTTTGATTTCTCCAGTGCTTTCAACCCCATACAGCCCACCCTATTGAGAGACAAGCCGGAGCTGGCGAGAGTGGCCCAGCACCTCATCACATGGAGCCACGACTACCTCACAAACCAGCATACATAAGACATAAGAACACATGACTGTATGTCTGACGTGCTCCTCTGCAGCACGGGGGCACCGCAGGGAACTGTTTTGGCCCTCTTCCTGTTCACCCTCTACACCTCGGATTACAAATACAATACGCCTTCCTATCACCTGCAGAGGTTCTCTCATGACTCTGCAATTGTTTCCCTCATCAGTGACGGAGACGATCGGGAGTACAGAGAACTCACTCAGGGTTTTTTGGACTGGTGTCAACAGAACCGCCTCCAGATCGATGCTGGGAAATCCAAAGAGTTGGCGGTGGATTTCTACAGGCGTCGGCACTCTCCACCTGCACCAGTGAATATCCAGGGAACAGATGTTGAGAGAGTTTCAACTTACAAGTACCTGGGTGTTCATCTGAACAATAAACACACACGCTCTCTATAGGAAGGGTCAGAACAGACTTTTCCTACTCAGGAGGCTGGCTCCTTTGGCACTCAGGGGACACTCCTCAGGAACTTCTATGACTCGGTGGTTGCATCGGTCATTTTCTATAGAGTGGTTTCCTGGGCAGGCAGCATTTTGAGCCGGGACAAAAAGAGGCTGGACAAACTGGTGAGGAGGGCCAACTCTTTTCCTACTCAGGAGGCTGAGCTCCTTTGGCGCTCAGGGGACACTCCTCAGGAACTTCTATGACTCGGTGGTTGCATCGGTCATTTTCTATGGAGTGGTCTCCTGGGCAGCGGCATTTTGAGCCGGGACAAAAATAGGCTGGGCAAACTGGTGAGGGGGGCCAACTCGGTCCTGGGCTCCTCCCTGGACTCTGTGGACTCAGTAGGATGACGGCAAAACTGTCATCAATGCTAGACAACCCAGCCCACCCCCTCAATGACACTCTTAGAGCACTCCACAGCTCCTATGGACTGCTACACCCTCGCTGTGCGAAAGAGAGATTTCTACGCTCCTTCCTGCCGGCTGCTGTCAGACTGTTTTACAAGAACATTGGTTCTAGTCTACAAACGGGCGGGAATTAGGGCAATTGTGCTGTCCTAGGAAGCAACACAATACTACTGTACTTTTATCCGATGGTGTACTTATTGACCAATGCTGCATTTTGTTTAGCATTACAGTATTCTTATCATTGCAATATTTTTATCATTGCAGTATTTTTATAATTGCAGCATTTTTATTTCCCCCTCTGTACCATGGACAGACATTAGGAGTGTTTCTTACACTTGTATATGTTGTGGGATATATGTGTGGATATACATGGGGATTTGTGTATATACTGTGAATATTCACATTGGTTCGCTTTTTCTGAATGTCTGCTGCTCATGTTATACATTAACGGCTACATTACACCGCCGCCTCTGTGTGATCTATATTTTTGCGGCTGTAACACTGCAAATTTCCCCATTGTGGGACAAATAAAGGCCATCTTTATCTTTGTCTTTATCTTTCCTCACACACAAGCTTGTTATAATGCTCGCAACACGTGCGTGAAACAAAATACAGTGTTTTTGTTTTTTTAGTTTCAGCTTTTTCTTCCACTCACTCACTCTCTAACTTTACCTACCCTCCCTCACCACACAAGACGGCATTGCTCAGCTGATGTTGTGCAACGAACTTTTGAAACCAGCCGGGGGACGCTTCATCGTCCACTATGCCCTTAGATAGCGCTATTGAACTAGCCTTCTCTCTAATTAGTAGTCCAGTTCGCGGGAAGTTTTCAGCACAACGACAGTTAAAGTATTCCAGGACACGTTCATTTACGCCGCTGCACTTCGTCCGTCAAGCCGCAAGCAATTTCCTCTGAGCAGGAAAACTGAGCCCAACTCTGAGCCAGAATCGATTCCTTGTTTTTTTACTTTGCTTAATCGGAGGCATTTCACTCTCTTCCGCGGTCATTACCGTTTTTCGTTTGGATGCCATGATCTACAGACGTAAATGTAAATGAATGGATTTAAAATCTTTTGCAATTTTAGTAAAACTCATGCCAAAGAAGTCATTTACGTGTCACCGTTTTGGATCCGATCATGGCGTAGAGGTCAAAGTTTTTCCGTTGTATGGAGTGGGAACTGCTTCAGTTTGCGCTACTGCGGGTTTTGCTATGGCTTCCGGGTTCTGGATATCGTAATTTCCGATGTGAGGAATCGATCGTTAATGTAATATAGTAGAAGAAAATTTAATGCATACAAAGTCGACAAAGACAATTAATTTTCCACTTTCTGAGGCTGAAATAAAAAAAAAATGTCGATAAAGGAAACACAAAATTTACCGGAAAGTGGCAGGAAAAATATAAATTTTCTGCGAATGTGGACAACTGTGAAGAATTGGACAGACTTCTCAGTAAATTGTCTCTTAGAAACAGAAAGAAGAGAAAAGACAACACCCACATTGAACAGTGGTTTTGTTGCACCACCGAGTCACAGGTAATACACCGCCAAAGGCACACATACAAAATTATATTGTCTTAAGATACGTCTTCGCTATCATATTCTCAAGCAACAGGTGAAATACCTGATAAAAAAACAGAACAAAAAAATCATACGAAGCAAATCATAACCAAAACCAGTTTCAGACCCGTTCAAAAGGTTCAGTGGAGTCGTACTAATTATGAATCCAACCACTCCACTGATGCCAGACATGAGTCATCAACTGTATGATAATTACCAATCCAAAATGGTGATCCTATTTTTGTGTACAGACCATGGACCCCAGCTGAATATAGAAACATTGCGAGATCACTCCCAAATCTGAATGACGATTCTGATGCGTTCGTTTTAAATTAGAGACATGGTCCATAGTCACCGCCTAAATCAGGGGAATTTTTGAAACTAGTGTCACTAACAACAGGGTCTGAATATGACGCCATAGTTCAACAATTTAATCCAAGACAAATAAATGGACAGTTCATTCCCTGAAGAACTGACACGTCCCGAGAGCGGACAGTTATGCGGAATTATGGAAACGTGCCGACACGTTAAAAAAAAACCTTGATCCAAAGGAAATTGAGAAGTGCACCCAGAAACCAGAAGAGCCTGTGGATGATTTCTTTCACAGACTGCACACTGTTTTCAAATTGTACAGCGGAATTTCAGAGGATCAACGGGAATTGTTTTACTCCCATCTGAAACAACACTTTCTGAATCAAGTTCGATCAGAAATTTGCAATTATGTAAGAAAAACAATTTAAATTGGCTCACTTGTCAAATGGAGGAAATCCTAAATTATGCATGAAATTGTGACCGTGTCGAGCAGACAAATAAAAAAGCAGAACGTCCTGTTATAAACTGTAAGGGTGAATTTAAATAAGTTATCCCATACGTGACTCTACAAGTATAGCAAAGGAATTTTTCCACAGTGTGACCTTTGGTTGAACCATATGGATGAGAAGACCCTCAGGAGAAGCAAATGCTTGAGGATTAGATCAACAGCTTCAACATCAAGGGAGGTGTGCCCGAGACACAACTCTGAAACAAAAGGACTGAGACATTTGTGCTAGAGCACTAAAAGGCATATCTGTCTTCTCAATCAGTTAACAACTGCCATTGATGTCTATTTTTCCTTTCTTGTATGAAATATTTGTATGTTCCTGTTGGTTCTCCCCCCTTCATTCCTTAGAGCAGAAAGCATTGTTTAGGTAGGGATTCCCCAATAAAATAAGGGGCTCTGAGGAGTGTGCTTCAGAGCAAATTTGGAGATGTAACTGAGCACACCTCCGTTCGTTCTCCTCAAGAGTAGAACGATAAATTCTTTCTTTATTTGTCTGTGTTAAGAGAATGCTTAGGTGATTAAACCTGACATAAACATAAATTTTTCAGGACCGAGTCGCGATAACAAAGGAGGATCACGTGACGTAAAAAACAAAAAAATTCAATTTCACTTGTCCAAACTTTCACCCAAAAACACCAGAAGCTCAAAGAAGGCACGTGCTTCAACTGCGGTCAAAGAGGTCATCGCGCTCATTACTGTGAGGCCAACACTAAGCCTAGTCGACGCCGTGTTGATGATTCATCTGAAAATGAATGACCGCAGAGGGGCTTCGGACTGCAAATTGATGTCCAACCCACTGGATTCCCCCTCCGACAGTGACAGTGATGAAGATATTGAGGGGCATATTAAACATATGTTTGACCTTGAGAATTTGGACACATGAGGCTGACAAAGCTTTTGAACTTGTCAAGCGTGAACTCATTGATTCAGCTATGCTAGCACTACCAAATTCCGACAAACCATTTGAGCTGTGACTGCAAAAAACGCCGTGTTGCTGCAGAAACTCTGAGGAAAAAATAGACAAGTTGCATACTATTCACAACAATAGGATTCTGTGGTGAGAGCCACGCCAGATTGTGTTCAAGCAGTCCTCGCCGCTGCTTTAGCGGTTGAGGCGTCAGCGGAGATTATCTTGTTCCACCAATTAACGTTGAAAGTGCCACACGCAGTCGCGGTCCTTTTTTGGAATAAAAAATTACATTTCTGTCCTCCGCACGACATTTAGATTGCACGGCGACCCTATTGTCACAGTGACACCGCACACTCATAAGGTGCGCTGCGCTCAACCCGGCGTCACTCCTTCCTGCATCTGTAGATGGCACTCCACACGACTGGGAAAGCCGCGTCCAAATTACCACCAAACCGCGACCTGACCTCATGGACACCCCTCTACCGACAGGAGAGACAGTTTTTGTTGACGGATCAGCAAGCAAAGGGGGAGACGGCCGCAACAGTGTGGGATTTGCTGTAACAATGCAAATCAAGGTTTTGTTTCAAGGGACACTGAAAACTGTATGTTCAGCACAACCAGCAGAATTGTCTGCGCTGATCCAGGATTGAAGATGTTTTCTAAAAAACATGTTACAATGTGGACTGACAGCCAATATGTATGGGGTTCAGTTCACGTGTTCTGTCGACATTGGGCAAACAGGAGCTTTAAAACGACAACCGAAAAATAAGTTCTGCATAAAGCACTTGTCCAGCAGTTGCTGAGCGCTGTACAACTGCTGGACAAAGGAGCTATTTGTAAATGCGAAGCTCACTTAAAAGGAAAAGACGCGATTACAATTGGAAACCGCCTCGCTGACAATGCCGCGAAGGCTGCAGCCAGACGTATCCCCATCGGTGGCGCAACACTATTAAAAGGGGAAATGAACACACACACAATAAATCAACTTGACATTTTGATCTCACGTCAGAAAAATGCACCACTTATTGAACGTACATGTTGGGACAACAAAGGCACATGCTGATTCTAAGACAGTTGTAAAAGCACTGTAATCGAATTATCACAACATTTGGTCTTCCAAGAGTGATTCGAAGTGACAATGGCACGCATTTTGTGAATGACACTTTAACAAAATTGGGACAGCTGCTGCAAATTGACTTAAAGCGTCATTGCGCGTACCACCCAAAGTCTGCAGGACTTGTGGAACGCTCTAACTGCACTGCTATAACCAGATTTAAGACAATGAGAGAACCGGCCCGACTGTGTTCCAATCGTTGACACAGCAATGAGGATAGTGCCAGCTGAAGGAAGAACACGATCCCCATTCGAAATCCCATGTGGCCGCGCATATAGACTTCAAGATTTTGACTCATCAGAACCACCAGTAACTGACACATCGGTCCCAGTCCACATGAAAAACATGTTTGACCGAAAAGAGATGCATAGATGCAATGACTTGCCAGTATGGTCTGATCCACAGACAGACCACGTCTGTGTGGGAGACCAAATCTTCCTCAAGGTGTTGAGATGACCCCGTTGGGACAGTGAACGATGGGACGGCCATCACCAGGTGAGTGCAGTGACCCCTACGGCAGCAAAAGTCTAGGGGCGTGGCGGCTGGATCCACCAGTCGCACTGCAAGCTTCTCAGGTTCCCTGCTGACATCCCTAATGACGCCACGCTCACTCCAGTGTACCGACAAAAGACCACAGTGGAGAGAGGGTTTTCCGTGGCAAACACACCCCTCTCAGGAAGATGGAGCGAGCCACCGGACAGCGACTGGCCACAGCCCTATCGACCAGATGCACTGTCTTACACATCGTAAAGACAGTACAATTTGAGGTCTGTGTACACACGCACACAATTGCACAAAGACAAGATTGTAGGGGGATGCCAGCCTGGGGATGGATATACCATTGAACAACCAGGTGGGTGCCAGCATTGGGAAAAGCCATACAACCAGACGGAAATCAACAGAATCAACCATCCCGACGACAATCAACCTGGGAATGACCTTCCCTTGGACGTGGACCCGCGCTGTGGGAGGGAGCGAGGACTACCGACTTCAACCTTCATTACCTTTGGCAAAGAAACCTGGCTAGAGAAATCATATAAAATGTGAGGACAACCTTGTAGAAAGCGATTTTTGTCATACTGCACTCATTAAGGTGCAGGTCCTTGTGCGGATAAGAAAAGCCGCCCAGATATCTGACTTGTCCTAGTTTCCTGAGCTGCAGCGAATTTAAGAAATTATCGTAACAAAACTTGGATCAGTTATTGAGTCTTTGACATCTTTGAATATAAAAACGAACACGCATTGAGTACAGGAGGGATGGTATGGTAAGACAGATAAACCAATTTTATACAACATATGGTTTTAATTTTTTCTCAAAAGATTTTTTTGTAGAGCCTGTATGATCTGCGCTCGACACAATTGTCAGGGAAACATAAGCCCAAAACGAGGACAGTTTCCCCAAGCAACATACACCTTGTGCATTGTAAAAAGTCATCTCAACCCTACCCTATTAGGGGTCTCTCGGTTGACATGATTTTCGCGTGGATAAAAATTGAGATTTTGTGTTGTGTAGTTTTGGTTGCACTAAAAGCTGTGTTTCATGCATGTGTCCGAGACCATTACTACGAGTAATTCCAACAGCTCTTCCATCAACATGCCTTTTAGAAGTAATGACGAAATTAACACCTAATGCGGACTACATTGCTTGGAATGATGTGTACCCTGCGATTAAGGCAACGAAAGATAAGCCTATCTTTTCTACCGATGTGGCAGTGGCTAACTTTACTTGTGTTGATCTCACAGGAACACAAAATAGAGTGGGAAGCTTATCATCAGCGTGGTGTAAGACAACTGTGCTCCAAGCAGGTACACTACTACCACGCAGTGATGTGTGGTGGTGGTGCGGGGGTACAAAATTATTTGATTCATTAAAGGACGCCGTTGGAACTTGTGCATTGGTGTCACTTCGCTTACCAGTGTCTATTTTTCCATCCACAGCAAGGGACATTCAAAGAGCAGTTGAAGCCCACGAATTCCACTATTATTACGCCAGGAAAAGACGAAGTGCTTCCTGGAGGGATGGTGATGTGACCTATTTGGATGCAATTGGCCAACCAAGGGGCGTACCAGATGAGTATAAGTTGGTAAATCAAATCGCAGCAGGGTTCGAGTCCATTCTTCTTTGGATTACACCGAATAAGAATGTGGATCGAATAAATTACATACACTATAACGTGCAAAGATTGGGGAACTTCATTGAAGAAGGATTTATAGCTATTAAAGAACAATTGGTCCTTCGTCGTCCTTCCATCTGGGGTGACGTAAAATTGGTCCAAAAGAACAATTGGCAGCAACATCACTCATGGCATTTCAAAACCGCATCGCGGTTGACATGCTGTTGGCAGAGAGAGGAGGGGTTTGCGCCATGTTTGGGGATCAATTTTGTACTTTCATTCCTAACAACACTTCTCCGGAAGGGTCCCTCACAAGAGCCATTGCAGGCTTGCGCACCCTGAAGCATAAGCTGAAGGAACACTCAGAGGTGTGACTACCTCTGCATGGGATGAGTGGTGGAACAAAACGTTTGGTAAATATAAAAATATGGTATTTTCTGTAATGATTTCTATAACAATGTTCACCTCAATCCTTGTACTGTGTGGATATTGTTGTATTACCTGCATTCGCGCTTTGCTTGTCCGACTTATCTCAACAGCTCTCGCTCCAACAAATTCCAAACTACAGGAAATAGATCCTTTGATTAATTACAGAGGTGCTGGTGATGGAGGAGACACTGATGACCAAGTTGATGATGATGACTGAATTTACCTGGGAGATCCTATTCGTTAATCCAAAACGCTCAAATACATTAAAGTTAAACAAAGAAAAATAGAGGGGTTTACATTTGCTATCAAGCTAATGATTTGATGGAATTAAATCTTTGGAAATTCCATTGATGATCATTTTTGGGGCAAATGTAGAATAAACAGGGGGGAATGTTAGAATAATATTTAGAGGTTATTATACATTTGCCATGACGCAACTTTATTTCAATACATGGTGCACATGACGTTGCAAATTAGTGGAGTGGACTATGCTTGAGTGTTTACAGTCAGAGTGGAGGTACAGGAGGACACCTTTACTGCAGAGAGGTGTCTGCAATTGGTAGGGCGGTGGCACTTCTTCAGAAGTGAGGATGAAATAAACAATATCGTGAGGAGCCCTGATAAGTTGGCATCGAAGTCTGAAGCAAGCAACATCGTGCTGGGTCCTGATAAAAGATGTTGACGTCAAAGTCAGCTGTGACCCATGGCGGCACGCCAATCATAAACCGGACTAAACCAGCTTTTGAGAAGACGAACTGTACCACCCTTGAATGTAATCTGATTTCTCGAAGTGTAATCTGATTCCTCGATGTTATAAAAGGGAATGTATGAAAAACATCGAGGAACAGAAGGGAGATGAAGTTGCCAAATAAACTTTATTGACCTCTCTGTATCCACTTGATCCGGGTGCCTCTCTCTTTTCAGCTATGAACCCAATATGTCAAATTGGCGAACCTGACAATTTGGTTAATTAAATGTTAATTACCAAGTAATTTACATTTATTTGGTGACTAATTCCAACAGTTGTAATGATATTATTCCGACATTGGAGGAGTTAAGGAAATACGATCTTCCTCATAAACATTTTTTAAATACCTTGAGGTGAGGAGCTTTATCAGAAAAAATATATATCAATATATGTCTTGACCGCACCTCAATTGGCTTGAGGAAATGATGACATAAACTCCTTATAGAAAGGGCATATCTCTGAATTTTATAATTATAATCATAATCCATTTTGCAATTTCCTTTCAAGACCTTCAAGGACATTGTACATCAATAAAAGTACTTAAAACCAAACTGTTCACAGTAAGAAAAATATATGATAAAATAATAATAAAAAATAAATAAAATAAAATAGAGAAGAGGAATCAAAATTATGTGTTGCTGTCAGAGGGAGTATGCGAACTTAAAGAGGTAAGTTTTGAGTTTTGATTTGAAGATGGTGAACGACGGCGTGTTGTGGAGGTCAGGTGGCAGAGAGTTCCAAAGCTGGGGAGCAGAGTGACTTAAGGCTCTACTCCCCATGGTGCTGGGACGGACAGGTGGAACAGTCAGGTGAATGGAGGAGGATCTGAGGGCACGGACTGGAGTGATGATGTTCAGTAGATCGGACTTGTAGGGTGGGGCAAGGTTATGGATGGCTTTGAAGGTATAAAGGAGCAGTTTAAATTGGATGTGGAATTTGACAGGAAGTCAGTGAAGTTGCTGGAAAACAGGGGTGAAGTGATGGGATGAGGGTGTTCTTGTGATGAGATGAGCAGCTGAGTTTTGTACAGTTAAAGTTTATGGAGGGACTAGTGGGGGAAGCCGAAGAGGAGAGAGTTTCATTAATTCAGAATCAGAATCAGAATCAGAAAGCCCTTTATTGTCATTGTACTCAGTGCGCAACGAGATTAGAGAGCTCCCCTCTCCAGCGCAATACACCAATAATTTAATTAAATATATAAATTAGATTGATTAAAGATTAAATAATGAAATAGAAAATAAATACGGAATTGGATAAATAAAAACACATGTCGCTGTTCTGAAGGTAAGGATAGTAGTGAGTGAGAGTCCAGCATGGAGATGGCTCTCAAGAAGAAAGAGGGGAACAAGTCGAAAAGGTGTGAGCTCGGGTGGGTATTGTCTTTGATGATATTGAGAGCTCTGCTGAGGTACCGGGTGGTGTAGATGTCCGACAGGGAGGGGAGAGGGCAGCCAATAATCCTCTGCACTGTTTTGACTGTCCTCTGGAGCCCCACTCTGTCTGCCTCAGTGCAGCTGCCGTACCAGGTAGAGACGTGCAGTTCTCTACGCAAGCCAGTCATCTTCCCCTTCCCTGGACTTCGGAATACACATGAGAAGGCCTGGCTATCATCAAAGTTACAAAGCCTGGCTATCATCCAAACAGAAGCCTGACTCTTCACAGATCTAGCCACCATTGGCACATTTATGGCAAGACAACTCTTCTTTTGTCTGGCCAGAAAACACCAACTCACAAAAATCAGCATAATCAATGTCTTTCCAGCAACTAATCTCAATTAACATATTTCTGGTGGATGCGCCATCAGGTTGCCATCAGGTCGAGCGTATTGCTGACTTGACAAAGTGACGCCAAAGAATCCTTTGTCTGAGCGAATCCACAACGGACCTCCACTCACATCTCCACTGACACGCACATTACCAGGGCAAGTGCAACGCCTAGTGGTGGGTGTGCAGATGAATCTGCTACGGCATCTCCAGCTGGAAACTGATTAAAAATTTTGTTTCAACGTATTCATTTCAACTCTTCTCCTCAGGTTGCATGGAAAACGGAAAACAATATCCGACAGATATTAAGGGACTCAACCTGCATTTCACTGTGTTGTATGCAATCATTTCTACATGAACTAATGTTTTTATATGTAAAGAAAAATAACAAAAAGAACAACTTTGTGTGCTGTTAAAATCCGAGAAGAAAACTTTACCAGTAACCAAAGAAAAGAACGTGAATTCTTCGCGCCATTGGCAAACAAAGAAGTTTGGTCAGTCACACCCCAAAACAGGAGGAGGGCCCCACTCGCTCAATTGCATAGAACCTCTATTTAATGATGCGCTAAACCTTTTCCTCTCTCTGGTCCTGACTCTTATCCAAGTCGTAAATGTTGGCTCGCTCCCAATTTTTGGGCTTGCTCTCAATCTTTGTTTTTAACATTTTTGGCGCTCTCTTAAATTTTGGCCGAGCTTATTCCTGGCCTCTCAGCTGCCTTCCTTTTCCCTCTCCAAAATCATCCGTTTGCTCACACAAAGAGTTTTCCTATTTTCTTTTTTTGGTCAAACTTTCATTTTTCGCCTTGTACCACTATCCAACAGTGGCACGTGCGCTGTACTTAACTTTTTGTCAGGCGGGTTCTCATACACCACTGCTAAGGCTGCAAGGTGTGTGCTGAATCCAACACGGGGGGAGCACTATCTCTAAGATTCTGCACCCCACTCGAGCCAGAGTCACGTGATCACTGAGAAAAGCCGCCCTCTGAGCACTCAGAACCCCCTGAGCTGTGATTCAGTTTTATTTTTCATTATCTTTGGTTGAACTTTGAATTTTTGTTTTGGACTTCATCTTTCCAAGCTTCCTGCCTCTTCTCCTCGGAGCACCGTCACACTCTACTTCTTGTGTCCGGGTGATCTCCGACCAACAGTTCATTAAGTGTAGCTCGCAATTTCATAAGGGTTACAGTTGACACATAATTTGATGGGGAATTAAACAGAGTTATGCACAAGTCCGTCCAATTTAAATAGGTTCACCCTGTTCCCCGTGGTTTACAACCATTCATTCTTATTCACCCCGTATTTCCATATTTACTTTACCCCTTTTACATCCACATGTATTAAATCTTCAGTAGTGTAGAACGCAGTGTGATCTCATGTATGTTGAGTGAGAATAGAAAGAAACCATTGTCATATACTGAAATCCAGTGTGAGTTGTGTGTGTTTAAATCAAAGTGTCACACACTAAACTGGAAACTCGGATTCACACATGTATTTAATGTAGTTCCTTCATTTATTAGGGCAAATTCTGCCCCTTTTTGTCTAATAACCAACTAAAAGGGCCTGGTACCCCCTAGGAGTGATCGAGAATTAATGCAGACATTATTTTTCAAACCATCCACCCATCCATCTTCTGTACCGCTTCTCCTCACTAGGGTCGCGGGGGGTGCTGGAGCCTATCCCAGCTATCTTCGGGCAGTAGGCGGGGGACACCCTGAACTGGTTGCCAGCCAATTGCAGGGCACACAGAGACGAACAACCATCCGCGCTCACACTCATACCTAGGAGCAATTTTGAGTGTTCAATCAGCCTGCCATGCATGTTTTTGGAATGTGGGAGGAAACCGGAGTACCCGGAGGAAACCCACGAAAGCACGGGGAGAACATGCAAACTCCACACAGGATGGCCGGAGCCGGGATCAAACCCACGCCCGATGCTGTCTCTCACTGTGAGGCCATTGTGCGAACCAGTCGGCCACCGTGCCGCCTTCGCAAACCACCGTTTATCTATTAATTTTCATACCAATATTTTGCCACATATGATCATGGGAAGATAGAATGCTATTGAGGATGACACCCAGACTCTTGACCTGAGGGGAGGGGTAAACATGAAGTTATAAGTAAACCAGTCATTGATTTTAGATAAACAGGAACTGACGGAGGAAGAAGGGAATGCTATGCTGGGTTTGCAGGAGTCATCCGCAAAGCGATGAAAAGAGATTTTGAATTTTTGAAAAATGGTGCCAAGGGGAAGGAGGTCGATAATAAAAAATAGGGGGCCCAGGGACTGAGCCTTGGGGTACACCTGAGGCAACTGGGAGGGACTTGGATGAGAAGGATTGTAGCTGGGTGAACTGAGTGCAGTCTTGAAGTATGAATGGAACCAGTTGAGGGCAATGTGGGTGATGCAGATGGAAGAAAGTTCATTGAGGTGTGTGAGATGGTGAGAAAGGCTGCAGTCAGGTCAAGAAGGATGAGAATGGAGAGCAAACTGGAGTCAGCTGCAATGAGGAGATCATAGGTAACTTAGTAGAGTCGATTCAGTGCTGTGGAGGGGACGGAAACCGGACTGAAAGGGCTCATAAAGGTTATTGCTGGTTAGATGAGAGTGGAGTTGAGTGGCGACTACTTTTTCTAGGACTTTTTAAATTAATGGTAGGTTGGCTTTTAGGGAGGTTATCGAGCAGGCAGTGGAGGGCTTGGATTTGGGAGTTGGGTGGTTGGAAGATATTAAGTGAAAAAAGTGCCGTAGTGTTGCCGGAATATGATGAAATAAGTCTAGAGAGCTGACCCCTGCTCGTGAGTAAGCGAATGTTGAGTAAGCCTAAGCAGACCGCTGCGTTGGCATGACTAGTGTTAGTCGACCTAGCTCGGCTGACTAAAACGCCGTGGGCAGCAGTCCGTCCGGGGGTAGATGTATCACCTACGGGGTTGACGAGCGATGTCCGAGTGGAAAAGCAGCGGTGGCGGCGTGTCGCCCTCGGGCATGTGCAGGTAAATCCAAGGAGTTTAGCGGCAGTGTATTTAAGTACTCCTGACACAGATTGATGACAGGACAGGAAAAGGCAGAGGTGCGAGAAGCAGACCGGCTTGTGGGTCCACATGGCAGACAGGTGCTACCTTTGACAGGTAAGCTAATCTTTAACCACCCGAACAGGAGACGCGTCTGCGACTGCAGTCAGTGGGTGGACTGGATGAGAAACAGGATTGCTCAACACAGATGGCAATAAGTAAAAACACTGTAATTGGAGGTAAACCAAAAACAGGCACAACAAACAAGTGCAAAGATTGTATAAATGTATGCTGTAAGTATGTTACATAATATTGCATGTAAAACAGCTCATACAGGCACAGACAATACTCGTTTGAGACTTTTACAATCCAATTGGCTGATGAGGGTATACATAACTCCCGGAAAATTGAACAAATTTAATGTAAATATTCCTGGCACATGGAATAGGTGTGGATTACAAAAACTATCCCCTTTTCACGGCCTTTGGAAGTCTCCAAGCGTGGGGGAATTCGCTGAGGAAATTAGGTTAAAGGTTTAGAAGATCCTCTCGATTAGACTTGAGCCAAAACCAAAGTTCTTTAAAATTGGCTTATTGACTTATGTATGAACTTTGAAACCCCATGAAAGAATATTTTTGAGCACTAGTCTCCAGCTGGCTAAGAGGGTAATAGCTTTAACATGGAAATGCATGGGCAAGCCAAGTATTGGGATGTAATTTAGGGAATTATCTTATTGTCTATCATTCAAAAAAATGTCTTGTATGGTTAAAAACAGACAAGATACATTTCAAGCTGTGTGCAGACGTTTTATAATCTATATATTTTTTAATTGTATTATTATTTTTTTTCTATGTTTTCATCCGTCAATTATAGGTATTGATTCTGTCAGTTGAAGTAGTTTTTTTCCACATATTTTTTTATTTGATTTTATATTTTCTGTAACTATTATTGTTTTTACCTTTTTCTTTTCATCCCTGATCTATCGATGGCATCTCAGACCCATTTCTGTGACGAGGGCGTTTTAGTTTGGGAGGGCGTTTTCATGCAAGGTATTAAAGATGACATTTGTTTATGGTTAGACTGGCTACTACTTTGTTTTTGATGTTATGCGGTTTTAGTAGGGCGCAGCCCCACAGGTTATGCTTTGAGTATGTTTTTGTCGAATAGGGAATGTCGAATTGGTACTTTTGCAGTCTCCCATTGGAGGAGGGGCCAGCAAATGGGGTTTGTTGTGATTTGTGTTTCGTGTTTTTGTCTGTGTTTTTTGCTTTTTGTGTCACACGGTCAATGTTCAACTTTACTGTCTGATCAGGGAGTATCTGCATATGCTGCTACTTGCCGAGAGGTAATATTATTTAGTTTTTTGCCACAATATGATTGCACCTGACCCGGGTAGATTTGAGGCTACTACAAAATTGCTGACCTGGAATGTGAAAGGGATCAATCACCCAGTGAAACGCAGTAAAATGTTTGCACATCTATCAAAGCTGAAGACTGGTATAGCCTTTTTGACTGAGACACATTTGCTTGATGAGAATCACGGTATGATGAGGAGGGGTGGATTTTCGCAGATCTTTCACTCCAAATTTAATGCCAAATTCCGTGGTACAGCCATTGCTATTCAGAAAGATGTACATTTTGAGCCTTTGAAAGTGATGTCTGGCAGTGATGGCTGATATGTTATTGTACACTTGTTTAATTTGTCGGTGATATTAGCATGCGTCTACGCTCCGAACTGGGACAATCCAAAATTTTTTAGTGAATTGTTCTCCAACCTAACAGACATAAACAGCTACAATCTAATTTTGGGAGGTGATCTAAACACCCAGGAATAAATACTAAGTCAGCAGAGACCATTGAGGCATTTCTCCAGGCATATGGAGTAATTGACGCATGGAGGTACTTGCATCCAGAGTTGAGACAATTTAGCTTTTTTTCAGCTGCACATCAATCCTACAGCAGGAGCGACGTTTTACTTCTGGACCGAAGGCTCCTCCCACTATTAAGGTCCAGTTATTATGAGAGCATTGTAATTTCGGATCATGCCCCGGATACGATGACATTGAGCTTTCCAAATAAGGAAATCCCACGGGAATATGGCGGCTTGATTCACGTCTCCTGTCGGATGAGGGGTTTGTCAATTTTGTTAACTCTCAAATTGACTTTTTCGTAGAGACAAACGAACAACCAGACATAAGCCGAAGTATTTTGTGGGAAGCTATGAAAGCTTATCTACGAGGTCAAATAATTGCTGACAGTGCTGGCTTATATAGAAAACGGTCAACGCGCCTAAATGAATTGACATCTCTGATAAAGGAGGTCGACCGCAGACATTCAGTCTCACCACCTGCTGACTTGTCCAAGGAAAAAGTCATTTTGCAGTTGGAGTTATATATTCTGTCCACGGGGGAAGCTGAAGAGCACTATCTTAAATCTCGTCAGGAATTCTATGAACACGGCGAACGCGCCGGTAAACTGCTCGGTCATCAGCTTAGACAATCCAGCCCACCCCATTGGGAACCAAGGTGGAGCAGGTGGAAATCGGATGACTCTGCGATTGTCAGCTTCGTCATAGAGGAGATAATCGAGAGTACAGAGAATTTACTCAGGGTTTTTTGGACTGGTGTCAACAGAACCGCCTCCAGATCAATGCTGGGAAATCCAAAGAGTTGGCGGTGGATTTCTGCAGGCGTCGGCACTCTCCACCTGCACCAGTGAATATCCAGGGAACAGATGTTGAGAGAGTTTCAACTTACAAGTACCTGGGTGTTCATCTGAACAATAAACTGGACTGGAGCGACAACACAGATGCTCTCTTTAGGAAGGGGCAGAGCAGACTCTGCCTACTCAGCAAGCGGAGATCCTTTGGAGTTCAGGGGACACTCCTCAGGAACCTTTATCCCTCGGTGGTTTCATCGGTCATAATCTATGGAGTGGTCTCTTGGGTAGGCGGCATCTCTGGCCGGAACGAAAAGGGGCTGGAAAATTTTTTGAGGCGGGCCAGCTCTGTCCTGAGCTGCTTCCTGGCTAAGGCTAAGCTGTCATCAATGGCAGACAAACCAGCCCACGCCCTCCAGGACACTCTTGTTGCACTCCACAGTTCCTTCAGCGATAAACTGTTGCACCCTCACTGTGCAAAGGAGAGATTTAGCCGCTCCTTCCTGCCGGCTGCTGTCAGACTGTTTATCACGAACATTGGGTCGACTCTACAAACGGGCGGGCTTTAGTGCAATTTTGCAGTCTTAGGATGCAATACTCACACCCCACGACTGTACTTTTATTCAATGCTCTATTTATAATTACCACTGGAGTATTTTTATCATTGATGTATTTTTATCATTGCAGCATTTTTATTTATTTCCCCTGTGTACCCTGGACAGACTTCCCTTCTGTTGTGAAATGAGCTATATAAATAAAGTTGTATTGTATTGTACTATGGACCGACCATAGGAGTGTTTCCTAACACTGTACATGTATAGGGATGTAAGTGTGTATGTACAAGGGCATTTGTGTATATATGTATAAACTATGTATATCTGCAAAGGTTTGTTTTCTGAATGTTTGCTGCTAATCTTATACATTAATGGCTACATTACGCTGCCATCTCTTTGTGACCTATAAAACTAGAAAACAAACTTCCCCATTGTGGGATTAATAAAGGCTATCTTTATCTTTATCTTCAAGGGGATCAAACCGCATCCCTGTCTATTGCCCCTTTTTATACAGAAGTAACCGGAATTCATCTTGTTAATGAAAACAGCAGCCCAAGGAGAAGCATATAGGACCTTAATCCAAGCACAAAACCTGGGACCAAAACCAAACTTCTCCAAAAAAGAAAGTCATACTCTATGCGACACCTTTTGGGCATCAGGGTCTAGTACGACCTCTGCAGTGGGAAAGGCTCCTCGGGAGGATATAACATTAAGCAGGCTATGTACATTAACAGAGAGTTGACGCCACAAAATGAAGACAGTTTGGTTTGGGTGCACCACTGTATGTAGAACAGACTCCAGCCCGCAGGCTCAGGCCTTTGTCAAAATATTATAATCACAGCAGAGTAAAGAAAGATAAAGTTGCCTTTATTAGTCCCACAATGGGGACATTTGCAGTGTTGCAGCAGCAAAGATATAGGTCACACAAAGACGGCTTTAATGTAATGTACAACATTAGCAGCAAACATTCAGAAAAAGCAACTATAGACAGCAAACACAAATCCTCACGTATATACACACTCACATTCCTCACCATATACAAGTGTAAGGAGACACTCCAAATGTCTGTCCATAGTACAGAGGGTAGTCTGTCCATGGTACAGAGGGGAAATAAATAAAAATGCTGCAATAATAAAAAATACTGCAATGATAAAAAGTACTGTAGTGAGAAAAAGTACTGTAGTGAGAAAAATACTGCAATGTTAAACAAAAAAAAGCATTGGTCAATATAAGTACACCATTGAGAGTAGAGCATTGAATAAAAATACAGTTGTAGGGTTTTTTGAGTATTGCATCCTAGGACTGCAAAATTGCATTAATGCCCGCTCGTTTGTCGTCGACCCAAAATTCTTGTTAAGCAGTCTGACAGCAGCAAGCAGAAAGGAGCGGGTAAATCTCTCCTTTGCACAGTGAGGGTGTAACAGTCTATCACTGAAGGAGCTGTGGAATGCTGCAAGAGTGTCCATTTGCCGTAAACGGCTTGCTCATCGCGGTGAGCCTGTTAAGACACATAGCAGTTCCATTCCACTTCGGTCTTCTGGCTCCCGCACTTTAGTAATAGGTGACTCTATTACTCGCAACATTAAGCTTGAAAACCCGGCCACAGTAATGTGTATTCCGAGGCCAGAGCCCAAAACATTTAAGCTAATCTTATGCAGCTGGGACGCATGAGATCTAGACACCAGCGTAGTGCAAGCAAGGCTAGCTACTCAGATATAGTGATACACGTCGGCTCCAATGATACTAGGAGGAGGTAATCACAGATCACAAAGAAAAACATAGAAAGGACTTGTGATCGACAGAAAAAGATGAGTCGGCATCGAGTAATTGTCTCTGGCCCCTTGCCTGCGAGAGGCTTTAGCAGATTATTCTCGGTTAATGGGTGGCTGGCTAGCTTTTGTAGCGAGCAGGGACTGCAGTTGGTAGATAATTGGCCTTCTTTCTGGGGCCGACCTAACCTGCTGAAGATGGACGGCCTTCACCCTAACTGGGAAGGCGCCATCACCCTTTTCAGAAACATAGATTACTGCTTGAGCTTTCCATGACAGTCCATATCAGAGCAGGTCGGGTTGCAGGTGATTAATGAGCCTGTAAGGATGGGTATGGAGTCTGTAAGGCTAAAGCTAACTAGCGTTATGGTAGATGTAGACAATGGACATAGATTTTCTTCTCTATTAGAGCGCCACACACCACACAATGTTGCATCACATACTGATACAGTTTCTACTGAGGTGGCAATATCTGGTGGGTTTAAGCATTCCTCCTCGGAGGGTCCTATCGACGACGAGGCGTTCTCTCAAAATAATTGCACCTGAAAGCAGACAAATAACTATCAGATTCTTACCATCGTAATTTCTTGCCGCGTTCATAGTTGCTCGAGGTATAATACGGGACCTAGGAAATGCAATATTATTATTATTATTATGACCAGGAGGACTGTCATGCGGAATAATTTAGATAAACCTATACTATTGAAAATATATTTTTTTAAATATTAGATCGCTCTCATCAAAAGCCCTGTTAGTTAATGACCTCATTAGAGAACATAATCTTAACATGATTGGTCTTTGAGAGACCTGGTTAAAACCAAATCACTTTTGACCACTAAATGAGGCCTCGCCTCCAAACTTTGTGAGCTCACATGTTGCGCGCCCTCGTAAGAAAGGCGCAGGTGAAGCCCTCATTTACGAATCTGATCTCAAACTTAGCCCTTGTTCTAGAAATTCCTTCAAAACATTTCAAGTTCCCATTATGTGATCCCCAGCCGTGCTGCCTTTTTATCTTGCAGTTCTTTACCGCCCCCCTGGCTCGTACTCAGGCTTTTTAGATGGATTTTCTGAATTTGTGGCTGATTTGGTAACTCATGTAGATTATATACTTATGATGGGCGACTTTAACATTCATATGAATCTCCCGTCTGAACCAATTACCGTGGTGTTTCAGACAATAGTTGAAACTTTTGGTTTCACGCAAATAATAGATGAAGCGACGCATACAAATGGTAATACTTTAGATTTGGTATTAACCCGAAGCTGAGCATCCTCAAACGTAATCATAATACCATATACTACTGCTATATCTGACCATTACTTTATTAAGTTTTAAGTCTTTGCTCATTGCCATCGTTTTGACAACAATCAAAGCAATAGCAGACGCAATATTAGTTCTTCTACCAACACTGCGCTCTCTGAGCTACTCCCTCTAGCAACCGCTTCTTTTCCAAATTATATTGGTTTGATTGATAAGCTCACAAACAAATTTAATGGCGCACTGTTAAATGCACTTGACTCCGTAGACCCTTTGAACATTAAAGCACGTCCAAAGAGGCATACTCTATGGTATACAGAAGAAACGTGCATACTTAAACTGTCATGTAGGAAGCTTGTGCGCAAATGACGTGCAAACCAACTTGGTTTTCCGTCAGGCATGGTGCAATAGTTTACTAATATACAAGGAAGCACTCGATTTAGCCAAAACTAATTATTTCTCTCGATCAATTGTCTTACATAAAAATAACCCGAAATATTTATTTGATACCGTGGCAATGCTAACACAACAGCATCCAACCTCGGATAGCCCTTCTTATTCACCTCACGATTTCATGCATTCTTTACTCTGAAGATTGAGCGCATTCCGGATGAGATGAAAGACACTGTTCCTAATATCCTGTTGAATTCCGCAATTAATTATGTTTATGGGGACATTACAGATGATGACCGTCCGACAACCTTATCTAAAAAAAGTATCTCTTGAAAGCCGAACAAAATTGCTTAGTGCGGCAAAACCAACAACTTGTGTGCTCGATCCGCTTCCTGGCAAACTAAGACAAGAACTGTTTACTACCCCAGGGACCATCTGTTTTACATATAATTAATCTATTGCTTACCGCGGGTAAAGTACCAGCAGCTTTTAGGACCACCGTTATCCGACCTCTACTTAAACAAACAAACCTACACCCAAAAAGTCTCAATACCTATAGTCCGGTATCAAATCTTGAGTTTATTGCAAAAATTCGCAACAACCTAATGAATACATGACTGCTAATAATCAATTTGAACTTTTCCAATCAGGTTTTAGAGCCGACCACTCAACTGAGACGGACGGCACTTGCTAAAGAGACTAATGATCTTCTCATAGCTATGGACGCCGACACATCAGAAATCCCTTTATTGTCAATGTACAGTGTTCAACGAGATTAGAGAGCTCCCCTCTCCAGTGCAATACAATAATTTAATCAAATATATAAATTAGATAAATGAAAGAATAAATAATGAGATGGAAAATTATACGAAATTGGATAAATAACAACACATTACGTCGCTATTCTGCAAGGTAGGGGTGGTCGTGTGTGTGTGTGAGAGTTCAGAATGTTGATGGCTCCCGGGAAGAAACTGTTTTTCAGTCTATTGGTATTTGATTTGATGCACCTGTAGCGCCTGCCAGAGGGCAACAGGTCAAACAGGTGTGAGTCCGGGTGAGTATTGTCTTTGACGATATTGAGAGCTCTGCTGAGACACCGGGTGGTGTAGATGTCCGACAGTGAGGGGACAGGAGAGCCTATAATCCTCTGCGCCGTTTTGACTCTCCTCAGGAGCCTCACTCGGTCTGCCTCAGTGGAGTGGTAGAAGGCCAGCAGCAGCTTATTGTCCAGGTTGAATTTCCTGAGGACTCTCAGGAAATGCAGACGATGGTGAACCTTCTTTACCACTGCTGTGGTGTTGTGTCCAGGATAGGTCATCAGAGATCTTTACTCCCAGGAACTTAAATGTATGGACCCTCTCCACACATTCACCTTTGATGTTGAGGGGGGGGGGGTGGCACAGTCTTGTTCCTCCTAAAGTCGATGACAATCTCCTTTGTTTTTTGCAATGTTGAGTTGCAGTCTGTTGTCCTCACACCAAGCCGTTAGTCTCTGGACCTCCTCCCTGTAGTCTGCCTCGTCACCTTTCGAGATCAGACCGACCACTGTCATATCGTCAGCAAATTTGAAGACGGAGTTGTTACCATGGGCCGGGCTGCAGTCATAGGTGTAGAGGGCGTATAGGAGAGGGCTCAGCACGCATCCTTGAGGGGAACCGGTGCTCAGCGTTCGGGTGGAGGACGTGTGGGGGCCGGGCAACACAGTCTGGGGTCTGTTGGTCAGAAAGTCCTTAATCCAGATGCGTGTGAGGGCAGGGAGGCCGAGAATGTCCAGTTTGGAGATGAGGATGTTTGGGATGATTGTGTTGAATGCCGAGCTGTAGTCCACAAAGAGCATCCTGGCATAGCTCTGCGACTGTTCCAGATGGCCCAACACAACATGCAGAGCAGTGTCGAGGGCGTCCTCAGTGGATCTGTTTGCTCGGTATGCAAACTGGTAGGGGTCCAGTGTGGGAGGAAGGCAGTCCCTGATGTGCTGGAGAACCAGTCTCTCAAAGCACTTCATGATGACTGGCGTGAGGGCAACAGGACGGTTGTCATTCAGGAGAACTGCGGTTGACTTTTTGGGGACAGGAATAATGGTGAATATTTTCAAGCAGGATGACTGCTTGAGCCAGGGAGCGGTTGAAGATCCTGCAAAAAACATGTGATAGTTGGTGGGCACATGCTCTGAGGACCTTGCCTGGTATTCTGTCGGGTCAAGTAGCTTTTCTGGGGTTAATAGCCAGGAGCGCATGCCTCACATCGTGTTCCTCTATGGTGAGTGAGGGGGAGTTGAGGCATGGAGTGCGGTGGTGTGACGGTTGGGGTGAGTCAAAGCGAGCAAAGAAGCAGTTTAGCTCCTCTGCCAGCGCCGCACTCGGGTCTACAGATGTCATGCTGCCGCCACGGTAGTTGGTGATGCTCTGTAGGCCCTTCCACACCTCCCGTGGTCTGTTGCTGGCAAGGTGGGACTCCAGCCTCCTCTTGTAGTTCGTCTTGGCTAGCTTAATGCCTTTTTTCAGGTCAGCACGAGCCACACTGTACAGGGCTTCGTCACCAGACCTGAAGGCAGTGTCACCGGCCTTGATGAGAGAGCGAACCTGGCTGGACATCCAGGGTTTTGCGTTTGGGAAGGTCCGTATGGTCGAAGCCTGTAGGAATCCACCACCAGCTCTTTGTATTTCCCAGCATTGATCTCGGGTCAGTTCTGTTGACACCAGTCCACAAAACCCCAAGTAAGTTCTCTGTACTCCTGATTGTCTCTGTCGGTGATGAGGCTGACAATTGTAGAGTCATTAGAGAACTTTAGCAGGTGACAGGTAGGCGTGTTGTATTTGTATTCCGAGGTGTAGAGGGTGAACAGAAAGGTTAGCCAGAACAGTTCCCTGCGGCGCACCCGTGCTGCAGAGAAGCACGTCAGACACACTGTCCTGTGTTCTCACGTACTGTGGCCAGTTTGTAAGGTAGTCATGGATCCATGTGATGAGGTGGTGGGTCACTCCCACCTGCTCCAGCTTGTCTCCCAATAGGGTGGGCTGGATGGTATTGAACGCACTGGAGAAATCAAAGATGATCCTCACAGTGCTCCCAGCCTTCTCCAGGTGGGACAGTGAAGTGTGGAGGAGGTAGATGATGGCATCGCCCACACTGATGCCAGGCTGGTATGTGGAGTGAGTCCATTGAGGAGCTCACCAGGGGGTGCAGGTGGATGAGGAACAATCTTTCCAGGGTCTTTATCAGATGAGATGTCAGCGCCACTGGTCTGCGGCTGTTGAGCTCCTTTGGATGGGGGGTCTTTGGCCCTGGGACCAGGCAGGATGTTTTCCACAACTGGGGAACTCTGCCCAGCTTCAGTCTCAGGTTGAACATCTGCTGGACGATTCCACACAGCTGGTCTGCGCAGGATTTGAGGAGCTGCGAGCTAATCCCATCTGGACTCACTGCCTTCCTTGCCTTCATCTTCCTCAGCTGGTTCTTCACCTGAGATGTGAGGAACAAGCTTGAGCAGGAGGAAGTGGTGATTGTCTGGCGTGGTGATTGTCTAAACATATATGCTGGTACCATTCCAAATTCTGTGGGTTCCGCCATAATCGCTGCGGGATTTCGTTATTTGGAAAGCTCAGTGTCATCGTAGCCAGGCCAAGATCTCCAAACGCCACCCCTCATCAGCATAGCGTGATTCTTATCCAGCACGAGTCTCAATCAAAAAGGGTAAAACATTCTGCAACTTCAATAAATGTGCAATGACTTTGCCGTGATTCATCGGATGGTTAATCCCATTCATCCCCCCCCCAAAAAAACACCAATCTTGTAGTAGCCCTGAATCTACCAGGGAAGGAGCAGCCATAATGTGGCAAAAAAATAAATACAATTATATTTTATTGTATATTTAATAATAAATCTGAATGGATGAATAAAAAAAATCAAAAGGAAAAAGGACATTATAATAGGTATGTTATCTATACCATTTTGCTAGACAACAAAAAAAAATCCCCTGATCATGACACTTTGACCATCAAATTCTGTAGAACAAATCGCCCACTAAGCCCAATGGACCTCTATGGAAACAGAAAAATTAATAGACACAATAGAGTAATTTCAACAAAACCGAGACAGTTCTCGGCAGAATAAAAAGAATAAACCTCGCGTAATAAAGTGGCTCCAGGGGTCTTTTTTGAAGGTCTTGGCCTTGTACATGCTCCATCTAATTTTGAAAAAGCTAGGTGAAACACACATCTGGGGCTGCTGTTTTGAAAATTTCAAGGGGGCGATAGCGAGACATTTTTAAAAAACTGCACTACAAACTAATAAAGAATTGATGATTTTGCCAGAGCTGTTGTGAGTGCTAAGTTTCATGAGTTTTTGTTCATATATAGAACATCGAAATCAGTGATGTTTTATTGGTGAACAGTCCGAAGCCACGCCCACATCTTTTCACGAAAAATGAAAATTTTCATATTGTGACATCCTAAAGGTCTAAACAGTGAGAGAAATTATGAGGTAGACCTTGTTGACGTGCTCTAAGACAAACATCAACAAAAATAACTTGTATTTGCTTGAACCAGTAAGTGGTGCTACCACTACGATGAAAAATAAGTTCGTAGATGTCTCCAGGCCAGTTCCATTATCAAATGTGAGAAATCTTAGTGTGTAGTTAAAGTTAGATCAGATTTTCAATGTTTCAATGTCAATGTTTCAGGTACATTCAAAATGGCCGACTTCCTGTGGACTATCCTCAAATGTGAAAAATTTCTAAACATTAGGATCATCTGAGTCATGGTACCAGGATGTCATGACCCGTGTCGGTCATGTCAGGGGTTTTTTAGTATTGTTATTGTCACGTCCCATGCCATGCTTTTGTGTTGTTTATGTTTGTCAGCTGAGTAGGGGCGTTTCCCCTCAGCACTCCGTTCCCACCAGCCACGCACCTGTTCCCCATTCGCCGCGCACACCTGACTCCCATCTGCTCCCCTAATCAATGGACTATTTAACTACCCCTTGCCGACAGCTCAGCGTCTGAACATTTCGCCCTTTATGGACTGTCACGACCACCCTCCTTCTCGCTCTCGTTTCGCCCTCGCCCTCGCCCTCGCTCATGCCCATGCTCACGATCCCTAGTGTTTGTCACGATCCTCGTTACTTGTCTCCTTTCGTTCTATTTAGTCACGTTTAGTTTGTCTTTGTTATTTTGCACCCTGCCACGTTAGTTTGTCCATGCCACGTTGTTTGTCCTCGTCTGATTAATGTAATAAATTCCCTTTAAGTTTACCCGTTTCCCTGCTTCCTCGCTTTCTGGGTCCACCTCCTCCTCGCCGACTGGCGAGCACCTCCTGACACAGGAGCTTTTGTTGCGACAAAGCATAATCAGATTTTGCCGCACCATATTGGCCACACCCTTTGCCGAAAAGTCCCAAAATTCGGCATAGCGTACGATCACTGTCTTTGGGCTGTTCTGACAAATTTTAAGTTACATTTGTTAGTCGAGCTTTGTGTCGTACGTTAAAATGTAAAAAGAAAAATGCTATTTTTTTGTTGCCACTAGGTGGCGCTATATGTATGGCAGAATATTGAGATATAGATGTCTTTGGGACACGACACTTTATATACATGTGATGTTTGGAATTTTTAGGAGCATGTGGAGGGGAGTTGGTAAGCATTTTGTCCTTTGAGGCGAAAGAATCATTAAACGCAAACTTTAAAGCCCCGCCTCGTCATATAGTATTTCAAAAGCTAAAGATTTTTGTCTCAGTGTTTGTCCCAGGTCTTAAGATGGTACTGCCGAAATTTTAAGTCAATCAGATTAATTCGCTATTATCAGGGAGCAAAATAATGACCCCTGTGCAAAAATGGGCCAAAATTTGATATTCAAAAATTCATAACTCACTTCCTGTACACTTTAGACCAGGTGTGCTCACACTTTTTCAGCATGCGAGCTACTTATAAAATAACCAAGACAAAACTATATATATATATATATATATATATATATATATATATATACACATATATATATACATATAAATATATATATATAGAGAGAGAGAGCGAGAGCGAGAGAGAGAGAGAATTTTTTGTACAATGCATGAAGACTGAAAAATGACTGTTGTCCTGACAACTGGCTTTTTAATTCCTTCACCTTTCTCTTCCTCAGCTCGCTTTTCAGCGGAAAGTCGGTATCATATTTTCCATGAACAGTCCGAAAATGCCGCTCCACATTTCCCTTCTTTGGTATTGCAATGGTCGACTGGCTAATGAGGCAAACGCATTTCGAAAATGTCACCGTGAAAAACAACTCCTCCTCCCATTCCGTATTAAAGTGAAACGTTTTTGTCTTCTTACTTGGTCCAGCACCCTCCCTCATGTTTATACATCCCTTGAGTTCAAGAGAATAAAACGAGGGCTTAAAATTGGAGGTAACCAACTTGCTAGCTTTTTAGTTGTGCTGCACTTAGCACCGTTGTTTGCGCATGCGTGGTGTCACAAAAAAAAAAAAAATCAGGTGTCATCTGACTGGGTGCCCTGTATCAATCACATGACGGATAATGACAGGCTGACATCTATTTTTTAATGTCATGCGATCTACCCATACTACCTTTGTGATCGACTGGTCGATCGCGATTGACGTAATGAGCACCCCTGCTTTTGACTATGGCTGCAATGGACTTTTTTGTACGTCTTGGGGTGCTACACATGCCTGTCAATTTTCGTTATCCTCGGTCAAAAGGGCCGTGAATGTTTTTTTATTCTTCCACCCAAGGTGGCGCTGCAGAGCCATTTTTTAAACAACAGCACGACAAACTTATAAAATATTGATGGTTTTGCCAGGCTTGATGTGTGTGCAAAGTTTCATGAGTTTTCGTGCATATTTAGAACCTCAAAATAAGCAGTTTAATTGGCGAACTGTGCGAAGCCACGCCCACAGCTTTTCATGAAAAATGATCAATTTTGGGGGGCACTCGAGAGCAGTAATGGAGTAGACGTGCTTTCACGAGGCTCTGTTGCGGTCTTCTAATGTTCGCCTTTTTCACTACACGTACTAATTGTCTTTTTTGCCCACTACACATCAGAACTTTTTAAGAGAGTACCTGCTATTTTTTTCAGCATGGGACCCAAGGGCGACAGAAAAACTGCATATTCTGCTCCCTCGATGAGCGCTAGCAATGAAGCTATATTAACCGCTGTCAACAAGTATGGCGCAGAGCTAGCTAAAATCTCAATGCAGCTGGAGGAACGGCAAAAGTCGATGGAAGATTGCTTATACACTGTCAAAAATCACTTATGCACGCTGCAGAGTGAATTTGGACTAGGCCTGCACGATTTGCGGTTTGAACATCGCAATTGCGATGTGCGCATGCGCAATAGTCACATTGTAGGACGTGCGATGCTTCTTTTTTTTTTTTTTTAGAACACGGAAACCTTTGGCTTGTTTCATAAAAGCAGCACGCTACACTATGCGCTACATTGTTGAGACGACACAGACCGTCCTGCTAATTAGTCAGACAGACTGCACAACGTATACACGATCTGGATGTGGCTCTTTCTGATACAGATGTTCGCATTACGTCGCTGGAAGCCATCTGCCAGGATCTTCAAGCAGAAAACTGCAAACTTAAAGATAAATTAAAAGACTCGGAAGGACGCTCGCGACGGCTGAACATCAGGATTGTTGGAATAAAAGAGGGGGAGGAGAAGGACAATCCGACAGAGTTTGTGACACGATTTCTGACCGAACTTGTTGGCCCCAACAACTTTAATAAGCCCATCAAAATCGACCGTGCTCATCGTAGCTTCGGACCCAAGCCTCCCGACACTCAGCGCCCGTGGGTGATCATTGCCACAAAGATCGCGACGTGGTTACATTCTCCGGCTCAGCAAGCTTCGCTGTCATGGCGACAAAGTGTTCATCTTCCCAGACTATACGGCAGAGGTCTCATCGCAGCACCGAGCCTTTGACAATGCTAGGAGGAAGCTGACGGACGCTGGCGAGAAATGTTCTCTTTGGTATCCAGCCAAACTTCAAGTGCTGTACAAAGATGAAGTTAAAATATTTAATACAGTTAAAGGAATATAAGAGTTTGAGCTTAACGTAGTTCATTAGATGTTGCTGCATCCTGTGTATGAAAGTGTGAGACTGTTGAGCGTGTGACTGGTGGAGCGGAACAGGGTATGTGGTGCAAGAATGTGCAAGAATGGAATGTTTTAGGACAGACGGTGATCACCGCAAGAAGGGGGCGGAGACGAGATAACTCAAGCCACAACCAGGAGGAGCCACCACGTGATCCTTCAGGGGAAGAAAGACCAATAAGAGCAAGCTAAAGTTAACTGCAGGATACACATAGCCAATAGAATCATGCCAGGATGCCTTTGTTGCTGTCCCATTTGCATATTGTATAGTATGAATCGTTACTGGGCAACTCGGAGGTAGAGAACGTCTGCTGATGGCAAGAGAGGTGTAGAGTTGTATTGAGAGGGCCCCGAGACCCAGGTGCACATGTAGTAAATCTGTGTATTAGGAATAAATCCACTCGTGCGTGAAAATGCCGGCTTCCTGATACCTTACTATTGCAGAACGAGCGCGCATATTGTTGGATGAGTGAGAGTTGGGTAAGGTCACAAATTGGAGTCAGATTGCTAATTTGAGTTTACATTGATTTAAAATTAAATTCCAACATTGATTTAAAACTAAATTCCAACAATTTATGGTGACCCCGACGTGATGCAAGAGAGGTAAAAGGAGCCTGGGACTCCAAGAGAAGTAAAAGAAGTCTGGGACTTCAGGAAAAACCACAAGAGTCTGGGACTCGGGTCTGGGACCCACGTCCACACCAGGTGACGACCTGATAAAGGATAAAGGATAAAGGAGCCACATATCCGACCGTCTTTCCTCTTGGGCCCACAGTGAAACAAGGTAAGCAGAACCTTTCCAAATTCTGCACATTGGCAACGCTAAATTATAAGAGGAAGGAGGAACGGAACGAAGTAAAAGTAAAAGAGTAACAGTGTGGACGTTAGTAGGGTATAAAATCTGGGATTTACCTACTAGCATAGTTAACGGCGCAAAAGTAAAAGTGTAATAGTGTGGACGTTAGTAGGGTATAAAATCTGGGATTTACCTACTAGAATAGTTTGGAACTATTCGTGGTTACGATACGGTTTAAAATCTGGGATTTACGTATCAGGACACAATTTAAAATCTGGGATTTACGTGTCAGTGTGGAAGCGGTGTGAGAGTGAAGGCTAAATTTGTTCTGCATAAAAGTGGTCGGGACACGCACGGGTGGATTTCAGGATGGCGAAGGAGAGGACGTGTGATAGTGGTCTCGGGTCTCGGGTGTGGCACTTCAGACGAACGGACTGAAGTCTGGTCGGAGATTAAGAATAAATTAATAAAAATGAAACATAAAAAAAAAGAGAAAGAAAGAAAGATAGAGAAAAGCAGTGTAGAGATTGGAAGTTCAATAAGAAAAGAAAAGGAATGTGAAAAGAAACAGAGTATGTGTAGAAAAGAAAAGGAATGTGAAAAGAAAGATGGAGAATGTGTAGAAAAGAGGAAGGAACAATGAATGTTCCATAGAAAGGAAGATGATGAAACAGCACCAGTATTGAGAATGACAGAGAAAGTTGTTGAAGAAGGTAAAGAAGGGAGGGTCCCCATCTCCACATTATCAGGTAACGCCATATAGAATGATGACTAGATCAGACGGAACTGCATCGATAAGACAAAGAAAACCCCCAAAAAGATAGATAAATCTTAAATGCGCTCACCTCAATGTGCTGCGTGTATAAGTGGCAGTGTGCATTTGCGGCAAAGGCTGCACTGGCCCTACAGGGCTGCACATACATAATTATGAGAGATATTAGTTGAATTGAAGGACTTATTATTGGCCAAAGATAAAGATAGATTGCGTTGCTGTTATTAAGAACATGTTATTATTGTTTGTAGCTGTTCAGTGTTGAGAACTATGTGTGTCGTTTTGTGGGCCCGTGTATACGTTTGTGTGTTTGTCTGTGTGTCAACATTTTAGGAAGAGTGATAAAAGTGGTTGCAATTGTGCTAAAAGGATTGATGAAGTAGAGCTAAAATGGAATCAATGATTGGTAACTAACAAAAGGCTACTTTTGAGTGATGAGATCCGATTGAGGAAACATTTGGATCACTGAATTTGTTGCATGAATTGAAACTAGTTTTACTTTTACAGAACAATGAGAGCCCAAGTTGTGGGGATATGATTAATTTACAGAAAAAAATTAGTGATGGCACAATTTATACTTACTTGATCCGAGAGACAAGGTATATCATTCTCATGATGGTTTTTACTTAATTGTATACTTGTGTCTTTTTCAGAAAGAGAGGAGTAGGTGTTATGAAATCTTAATTGAATGAAGATTTTGGAAGTGAGCATGAAAAAACCCTTGCAGGAGCATAGGTGTTTCGTGATTTTGTAGTTTTGATTTGATACCTTGATGGTTTTGAGTGGCTTCGGTAAGGCGACAGTGAATTTGGAAAATTAAGGAAAAAAAAAAAGTGAGGAAAATTTGACAGAAGGCAGGTGTAATCGTAAATCATGAGTGTGCTGTAACAAAGAGTTAACAGCTCTTTGAAGTTAGATGCTCGTTCCCAAGTAGGTGGAGTAAGTGAAAAGCTATGCATTGAGAAAACGGGGAGGCAGTGGACACAGTGTATGGAAATTAGGAAAACTGTTTGTAAAAACGATAAGCACTGTGATTTTCCATTGAATGTTATGCGAGTCGCCTCTCTGTCCACTTTTAAACCTCGTTTGAAGATGAATATTTGGGCCTATGACTCAACGTGAGACTGTTGCTGTTCTGTTGTTTTTCTGGTGTCTACTGTAAATGTGTTGATGTTAGTAAATTTGAGTTACATACAGAGAGTTGCACTGTATTGTATTTCATTGTATTTAGGACTGAGACGTAAAACATTGTTTGGTAGGCCTTGCAGAATACCTCAAATTTAAGAACAAATGGGAAATAGATGATGACGCAACTTTAGCTGACTACACGTGAAAAGTGTTAGAAGGGCAAAGGACAGGCGCAAATCTAGAGTGGTGAGGATTTTTCTGTCTCCCAGCAGGGCACTAAACTAGTGGAGCCAGGAGACCGGATGCTTGAAAGAAGTTTGAAGATAAGACATTTGTAATTCCCCAAGGGGGGAGCACCAGCAGGAACATGTACACATTTCAGACACGAGAGGAAAAACAAACATCAATGGCAGTCGTTAACTGATTGAAAATGCAGATATGCCTTTTAGTGCTCTCGCGCTAAAGTCACAGTCCTTTTGTTTCGGAGGTGTGTCTCGGAACACCTCCTTTGATGTTGCAGACGTTGATCCAGTCTTCAGGCATCCGCTTCTCTTTGAGGTCTTCTCATCCATATGGTCAAGCATTGGTCATGCTGTGGAACAATTCTTTTGCGATTCTGGTGGAGTGAAATATGGGATATGTTTGACCATATGGATGAGAAGACTTCACAGAGAAGCGGATGCCTGAAGACTGGATCAACGTCTGCAACATCAAAGGAGGTGTGCCGAGACACACCTCTGAAACAAAAGGACTGAGACATTTAGTACCAGAGCACTAAAAGGGCATATCTGCCTTTTCAATCAGTGGATGACTGCCATTGATGTCTGTCTTTCCTCTTGTGTCTGAGATGTTTACATGTTCCTGCTGGTGCTCCCCCCTTCATTCCTTAAGTGCAAATACATTGTATTGTTAGGGACTTCCCTAATACAATAGAGGGCTCGGCGGAGTGTGCTCCAGAACGAAGTTGGAGATGTAACTGAGCACACCTCCGTTCGTTCTCCTCGCGAGTAAAAGATCAACTCTTGTCTTCCTTTCATTCATTTTGCCTATGTTCAGTAAATGCTTAGGTGATTGAACCTGACATTATTTTGGTCCTTCGAGCAGGAAGCCAAGATACCTAAGGATTCCAGCGGGTGTGGTGAACTCCAGAAAGACCATGGCCATGGCAGGCTCACTAGAGAGAGCCTAAAAATCCTTTTCCAGGACTGGACCTCACCCCACCAGCTGGGATCTGACGGTTGACGGCGATCCAATGGAGGGAAGACAACAGTGGTGAGATAAAAAAAAATTTTAGGGGGGAAGTGAGTGACTGGAGGTCATTGCGCGTTAAGAATAAATAAATAAGTGTTAAGAATAAATAAATGAGCGTTAAGAATAAATAAATAAAAATAAAACATGAAAAAAAAAAAAATGAAGACATGAAGTAGAGATGAAATAAGAAAAGAGAAAGAAAGAAAGATAGAGAAAAGAGAAAGAAATTGTGTACAGAGTCAAAAACCCTGTGAATACTAGTCAATGGCAGGTATATGAGGGACGGCGGAGTCCGAGAAATTCTGTGGAGAAAGTAGGACGGCGGAGTCCTGTGTACACTTAAATTCCGTGTGTGAATGTTTGCGCAAACCGTATGTAAAACCCTGTGTGAAGTGAGTGAGTGAATGGTGTGATTGGGGATTACAAATACCACTTGGTATTTTATCCCATGTAATACAGTAGGATTATAAACAGCAGACTGGTGTGGATGCACAGGCAAGAATTCTCCACCTGAAGAGGGTTGAAGTGAGAATTACCACAACAGGAAATTTGAGTTGCTGTCCTACTGATGAGAAACCAGTTTTAGAACACCCTAGATGTTGACAAACAGGTCCAAATTTTCTAAAATGGGGATATTAGGTAGTAAAATAAAACCCAGGGATACGCTGCAGTGTAAAGATTGTAAGTTCATCGAAAAACAGGATCCTGATAAAATTCAGTATTTAGACAAATGGATAGCTGAACATGGCTTTAATGGTCAGTTAAATACACAAAAAATAGCCGCATTGCAGGGATCAATCATAGGAAAGACGAAAAAAGACCCCACAAAGATGAAGAAAAATGGCTTTGAGGAAGCAGAATATTGGATGAGGGTAGCCTTAAAAAGAGAAGAGGGATACAGGAAACAAAAAGAGAATGAAAACAAAATAAGCAAAGGAATGCGAAAAGTCAGATAGAGCAAATTACACTGAAATAGGAAGAGTAAAACAAAAGGATGATGAGACATTTGAGCAATATAGAGTAAGAATGACAGCTGTGTTTAAAAATCACAGTGGGCTGCAGGAAGATGGTGATGTGAATGGGGCATTTCAACAGCAATTGAAGAATGCTTTACATGCAGGCTCAAGAGAGTTAATTCGTACTTGGGTAAATAAACATTACATTGGCCTGCCTACAGGCACCCTGGAGGAGTATGTAAATCATGCCCTCCATGCTGAGAAGATAGAAAATAAAAAGAAGCAGAGGTCTTTAGACAGGACAGGTCAGGTAGGACAGGAGGTTTTTTTTACCAAGGAGGAAGGGGCAGAGGTAGCTTTAGAATAGAATAGAATAGAAATAGAATAGAAATCCCTTTATTGTCATTGTACACAAGTGTGCAACGAGATTAGAGGGCTCCCCTCTCCAGTGCAATACAACAATAATACAGACAAATATATAAATTAGATGAATAAATAAGAATGGAATTCAGTACTGAATAGGGCATATAGAAACACATCACAATGCTGTTTTGCAAGGTTAGGGTGGTCTCGTGTGTGTGTGAGAGTTCAGTCTGGAGATGGCTCAGAGTACAAAGGGGCAGACGACAGAGAGGAGGAAGAATAGGAAGAGGAGCAAACAGGCAAAATACATCAGGCTGCTGGCGTTGTGGTAAAGAAGGCCAGACAGCAAGAGATTGCCCTGAGAAAAAGCAACCTTCAGCATAACTAGGATAGGAAGCATCTAAACAGGATTTTGAGGCTGATCAAGAAAACAGATGAGTTTCTAGATGAAGAGATCCTCCTAAATTTACAAGAGATATTGGCCTTTGATTAAATAACTGAGTTGAAATAACCTTATTGGTAAATGGGTCACCAATTACCTTTTTATGTGACACTGGTGCATGTAGGATTGCTTGTAATAAATCAATCCCAAATGATAGAGCAAGAGAAATGTGTCATAGTCAGAATTGCAAGTGGAAAACTGTCCAGAGTAACAGAATTAGAACATGTGTGGTTGAGGGACCCAGAAGGACACTGAGTTGATTGCATAAATTGAAATTAGGTTTACTTTTACAGAACAATGAGAGCCCAAGTTGTGGGGATGTGATTAATTTAGAATTAGAATTAGAATTAGAATTAGAAATCCCTTTATTGTCATTGTACTCAAGAGTGCAACGAGATTAGAGAGCTCCCCTCTCCAGTGCAATACAACAATAATACAGACAAATATATAAATTAGATTACAGAAAAAGATTAGTGATGGCACAATTTATACTTACATGATCCTACAGACAAGGTATATCATTCTGATGATGGTTTTTACTTAATTGTATACTTGTGTCTCCTTCAGAAAGGGAGAAGTAGGTGTTATGAAAACTTAACAATTCAATGAAGCTTTTGAAAGTGAGCATGAGAAACCTTTGCAAGAGCATAGGTGTTTCCTGATTTTGTAGTTTGTGATTTGATACCTTGATCGTTTTGAGTGGCTTTGGTAAGGCTACAGTGAATTTGGAAAATTAAGAAAAAAAAAAAAAAAGAGTGAGGAAAATTTGACAGAAGGCAATGGGTATAGGTGTAATCGTAAATCATGAGTGTGCTGTAACAAAGAGTTCACAGCTCTTTGAAGTTAGATGCTCGTTCCCAAGTAGGGGGAGGAAGTCAGAGAGAGAGTTTGGTGATTGAAGGTGTGACTCCAACAATGAATGAGGATAAAAATTAGGTTCTTCTGTAAGGATGAATTGATGAAATAAATTCAAAATTTTGTGTTTCATACTTCAGATGTTTGTCTTAAGGTAGACAAAATAAATAAATAAAATACTGTAGTTGTAACAAATGACACTGAAAAACTCAGCTCATGCAGCAAAATTAGTAACTTTAACAAAAGCGTGTGAACTAAAGAGAGTAAATTGTGTTACTATTTACACATATAGTCATATGCAAATGTGCGGCACATACATCGCGCACGGACAGTGTGTCCCTCAGGAATGCATTTGCAGACAAAATGGCTAAAGCGGCAGTCGCGGGCCAGACACATACGTTAGTACGAGAAGATAACACAAATTTGGATAACGACACATGATGAAACGAGCGACAACAAAGTCCCAAAGTTAGGCAAAGGCTTTGGAGGAAAATGGCATAACATCGCTATGTGATCTGTGTATGACCAAACAATAATCTTTACAAATGGGCTGCTATATTGAGTCATGGGATAACACATGTCTCAACAGGGGAAATGGTGCATCAGATATTACGTTATTATACGGCTTACGGCTTTAATGCTTATTCGGAACATTTTTGTAGGGCATGTTTAACGTGTGCAAAACACAATGCACAAGGTAATTTGAGTCCACGCAGAGGACGCTTTCCTACACCACAATATCCATTTCAAATTATTCATATGGATTTATTTGAACTAAACCAAAGTGAAAGAAAAAAAAATAAAGAAAAAAAGAAAAGAAATGTTTGGTCATCATAGATGTGAATTCGAAATGGTTAGAACTCTTTCTAACCAACAAATCCAGATGCATTGACAGTGGCAAAAGTACTTTGTAAGGATATCATTCCAAGATATGGTATTCCTGAAAATAATTAACAGTGATAATGGTACCCATTTTGTTAACTAACTTGTGAAAGAGATAGGAATGATGTTTCACATTGATTTAAAGGATAATTGTGTTTACCACCCTCAAAGCTCTGGATTGGTGAAAAGATCAAAGAAAAAAAAAAAGTGAAAAAGCTCTGCATTGAGAAAACGGGGAGGAAGTGGACACAGTGTATGGAAATTAGTAAAACTGTTTGTAAAAACGACAAGTACTGTGACTTTCCATTGAATGTTATGCAAGTCGCCTCTCTGTCCACTTTTAAACCTCATTTGAAGATGAATATTTGGGCCTTTGATTCAACATGAGACTGTTGCTGTTCTGTTGTTTTTCTGGTATCTACTGTATATGTGTTTATGTGAGTTAATTTGAGTTATATACAGAGAGTTGCATTGTATTTTATTTCATTGTATTTAGGACTGAGACGTTGTAAAACATTGTTTGGTAGGCCTTGCAGAATACCTCAAATTTAAGAACAAATGGGAAATAGATGCCGAAGCAACTTTAGCTGACTACATGTGAAAAGTGTTAGAAAAACAATGACAGGCACAAATTTAGAGTGGTGAGGATCTTTCTGTCTCCCAGCAGGGCACTAAACTAGTGAGCCAGGAGACTGGATGCTTGAAAGAAGTTTGAAGAGAAGACATTTTTAACTCATTAAATACCAGCCATTTTCACTGGAGCAACCCGCTCAATCCCAGCGTTTTCCTGGGTTTTGACTAATATTGCAAGGCCCACAGAATATTGTATTCTAATGCTATATAGACATGGAGCACACCAAAAGAAAGATGAGACTCTCTTCTTTCAACAGAAAAAAAAGTTTGTTTCTATCTTTTTCCATTCTTGAGCAATCGGCATTTGAAAATAGCTAAATTTCATGAAAACTCCAATCCCTGGGGAAAAAACGAAGAAAATGAGCTTTTTGTAAACTGATGCATTTCGACCATAATTTGAATTTTGACACTATTATTTATGGCTTTTATGACACCTCCAACATCTAAATAATGCATGCCTTCTATAAAATAACAAAAAAAAGCACAAAAAATATGTTTTTGATAAAATAAATTTATTTGCACAGAACACAAAACGACTGAACTGTTGAACTATGTACAAAAATTAAATACATCAGTGTCATACATACTTTTTTTTTTGTGTGATATAAAATAAAACAGTTGCCTTGATGCAAGGGCACACAACATAGTTCACACCACATTCTTGTTTCACTCCGTTTGCCTTTGCGCAAACAGACCCGACACTTTCGTTGTGGTCTGGCTTTGCTGGTCCGTGGCAAATAGGCGAGCTTGTGTTTGTCCACTGGGGTTTGTGTGAAAATAATTGTCTGGGAAGTGATTGGTGGCATCCGCGATGTGCTGCAGAAGCTCATCCGTGAGAAACAGCTGCAGGAAATCAGCTGGCTCCTCAGACTCCAAATGGGCAGCGGCATTCAGTGGTCCAGGGGTTGCTGTAAAGTCGATTTTCCTCGGTTGCCATCCAGTGTGACGCCATCCGGAACCACTGCTTCCTGATGCACAACCTGTAAATTACAGAAATATAAACAATTGGAAATATATATTTATTGCTGCATTTTATTGCTGGCGTGTGAAGTTTCATATTATAATTTACCTTTCTTTACACCAACAAGACGAGGAGGAACTTCCTTGCCGCGGGATGCACAATCTGTGAATTTTAGAAAGTATGCATGATTACCACACCATTCAGTATTGTTGTTTCCTCGTCGGGGAGGAGATACGCTCGCGTGTAACTGCACATTTTCGCGACATTTTCTGCCCGCAAGATGCATGATATGTACAATAAAAGCATGAGGGCTAAAACCACATGTTCAATGGTAACTTGCGAGCGTTTACTTCCTCGTCGGCGAGGACTTGCGCTCGCGTGTAATTGTGCAATAGAGGCGGCCGGACGAGGAAGTCAGCGAGCAAGCTCGCGTCTAACTGCACATTTACGCGACATTTTCTGCCCGCAAGATGCATGATATGTACAATAAAAGCATGAGGGCTAAAACCACATGTTCAATGGTAACTTGCGAGCGTTTACTTCCTCGTCGGCGAGGACTTGCGCTCGCGTATAATTGTGCAATAGAGGCGGCCGGACGAGGAAGTCAGCGAGCAAGCTCGCGTCTAACTGCACATTTACGCGACATTTTCTGCCCGCAAGATGCATGATATGTACAATAAAAGCAAGAGGGCTAAAACCACATGTTCAATGGTAACTTGCGAGCGCTTACCTCCTCGTTCGGGGGGATCTGGTGAGGACTCTCGGCTGCTTTGGCTATTGTCCGAAGGCAGGCGATGCAGGCCGCAAGGCACGCGCAGCCTCTTTAGACGCCTGTTTGTTGTGACAACGACGAAGCGTCATCCTCTCAACCAAAGCGTCTCTATTGCCTTGATGCTTTTAGGAAGCTTTTTTTTTACAAAAAAGCATTCCTCGATCGTCATTTGCTTGGAGGATTTCATTGCTAACGCTACTAATGCGACTGCTGCTAGTGCTGCCGATGCTGCTGCTACCCACGCTGCTCTCCACACTTATAAGTCTACCCCAGGATCCCGCCCCCCATTTGTACCTCTGGCGCAGATTCAAGGCGGATCTTTTGCACCTCTGCCCCCTGCTGGGTGATTTTTACATGATTCACAATGCGGACAAGGCTGATTCTCAGTCAGAGGTTGCATCAGACCCTTATGTACACTTGGGAAGCTTTTTTTACAAAAAAGCATTCCTCGATCGTCATTTGCTTGGAGGATTTCATTGCTAACGCTACTAATGCGACTGCTGCTAGTGCTGCCGATGCTGCTGCTACCCACGCTGCTCTCCACACTTATAAGTCTACCCCAGGATCCCGCCCCCCATTTGTAACTCTGGCACAGATTCAAGGCGGATCTTTTGCACCTCTGCCCCCTGCTGGGTGATTTTTACATGATTCACAATGCGGACAAGGCTGATTCTCAGTCAGAGGTTGCATCAGACCCTTATGTACACTATGACGTAAAAAAGACAGGAAACGTACTTATACGTCTTTGGTAGAGGGCGCCATTGCATTAAAAGACGTCTTTGTACGTCTAAGGGAGTAAATGAGTTAATTACCCAAGGGGGGATGCCATGTTAAGTTTTATTGACAGCTCTCACAGCTGTAAAGATGGTAGAAGAGTCAACATTGGTACATTTGACACGTTGTAAAAAGGTCATTTTGGTTGGAATCTCCTACAAAGGAGATGAGCGGAAGTCTGATGATAGGGTGGTCTTATTTCATAAGACACCAGACTAAGTAGAGGGGATATTTCAGACAAAATGACCCTGAAGTGGTTAAAAGCAGCTGTTCTATGTTGGATGTATACAATGTTATTCTGATATTTTTGTTGTTGTGTCATATGTGGGAACGATCCAGAGTTACATAAGCAAACTATGATGTGACTATAGTACAATACCAACAGTAAGAGTCCCAATTACTAATCAAAATGGATTTGCAAACACCAAGCAGATAATTGAAAAAAAAAAAAAAAAAAAACTTACGAGACATATTTGTGGAGCTTGGACGACATGTTTATAGATTTGAGTTGAAACTCTCTGAGTAATACTCAAGTGGGCAACTATTGGTCCACAGAACAAAGTTACAGGAGAAAGTATGTACTTTCATGAAAAGATAGCAATTGGACAACGAGATATCCAAAATAAGCAAACGGAATTGTGTTAATTGATATTATATTAATGCTTATCTTGATAATACATGGATGGATCAGGTCAGCGTGTATCCTGTGACTAGAGTTGATGTAGATGAAAATGTTTTCTATAATAATCGCTCTTGAAAATTTCAATTGTATTAATGTTGCTGACAGAGCTGAGCGGTTGGAAATTTTATCACCACCACTGTGTCTGGTTTTGATAGTGGTTGAAATAAACTTCAATCCACAATCAAGAGGGGAAATCTGGTGGTGGTGTGGATATGATAGATCATTTGATAAATCACCCAAGAATGTAACAGGTTTTTAGACTTAGTGCATATCTGTATGTGTTTTTTCATAACTAGGCCCTGCTTGTAGATTATTGGTAGTTTCTGGAGAGTGCCATTTCTCAAAATGTACTTGATTGATCGTAAATGGTATGTTTTATATTGTTTGTGTATAAACTGTGTGAACTCTCCAATGTCATGACAGGACATCGGAGACGTTAAAAAGAGAAAGCAGAGCATCATGGCCAAAAATGATTCAACATACATGGAAGCCATCGGTGTTCTCCTTAGTGTAAGTAAGTAATTGTAAATTAACAGATCAAGTAACAGGATTTGAGTCCTGGAACTAAGAACGAAGAACGCAGACAGGTCAACTGCATCATCACAACGTGCAAAAATTAGGTAATTGGACGCAAAGTGGGTTTGAAACTGTGCATAAACGGCTATCAGCCAATCCCTTATGGCATTCCGGAACAGGATGGCTGTTGATGTATTGTTGGATGAGAGAGGTGGTGTTTGTGCTATGTTCGATGAACAATGTTGCACATTTATTCCCACCAACACAGCGATGGGTGGTAGTCTAACCAGGGCCATAGAGGTCTCAGGACTCTTAATGGTAAAATGAAAGGACAACTGGTCTTGACGCCACCATGTGAAGTTCCTGGATGAATGCCTTTGCACAATACAGAGCCCTAGTGTCCTCAATTTGGTATCAATCGTAGTTTTTGCAGCATTTTTGACCTTGTGCGGATGCTGTTGTATTTCGTGTATGCGTTCTCTCATTAACAGATTGATAATCACAACTAAATCGCCCATGGAGAACCAGATGGCTCGAATGTATCATTTGCTGGGCCCTGATCAAGAAGGTAATGGCAATGATGAAAATAATGATATGGTTTATGACCAACCTGAATTGTTTCCAGACCCTGGGAACTGCGAATAATTAACATTGCCTCTGAGTGTAAATGTATTTCTTTTCATAAATATGATCTCACAGTCGAAAATCTCACTGAAGTGACTGACGTATGGTGATGTGAGAATTTGAGTAAATATGTGATAAACAGGAGGGAAATGTTAGGTTGAAGATATATTTTATCCCATATTTTACTCTATTAGTATTGCAAAAGAATTGTTCCACAGCGTGACCTATGTTTGACCATATGGATGAGAAGACTTCACAGAGAAGCGGATGCCTTAAGACTGGATCAACGTCTGCAACATCAAAGGAGGTGTGCCGAGACACACCTCTGAAACAAAAGGACTGAGACATTTAGTACCAGAGCACTAAAAGGGTATATCTGCCTTTTCGATCAGTGGATGACTGCCATTGATGTCTGTCTTTCCTCTTGTGTCTGAGATGTTTACATGTTCCTGCTGGTGCTCCCCCCTTCATTCCTTAAGTGCAAATACATTGTATTGTTAGGGACTTCCCTAATAAAATAGAGGGCTGGGCGGAGTGTGCTCCAGAACAAAGTTGGAGATGTAACTGAGCACACCTCCGTTCGTTCTCCTCGCGGGTAAAAGATCAACTCTTGTCTTCCTTTCATTCATTTTGCCTATGTTCAGTAAATGTAAATAGTAGTAAATATATATATGATGGCGGCGCGCATGGAAGCAGTGGCTAACAGCTCTCCCTCCCAGTGCTCCTTATTGCTTTTTATTAGTGTTTGCTTGCTCTTATTGGCACCAACTGAGGCACAGCATCGATATACTCGCCAGGACATCGTGGACATTGGATATCGATGCGAAATAACCATCACAGAGGAATTTTGCTATGATCGCAAAATACCGGACGAACTGGCAAGGCCGCCCGGCTCACCGTGGCTTGTCATCGGGACCGGGAGGCGGCGCAGGCGACGCAGAGAGAGGAAGCAGAAGCGGGGCTGCAGGTCCGGTGTCTTGCTACGGCTACGACGACGGCCCCACAGGCAACCACTGCCGAGTCTCAACCTCACCAACGCCAGATCCGTGGTCCACAAAATCGACGAGCTGGGACTACAAATCCTGGGAAACCGCTGTGTGCGAGACAGCAGTGTGATCGTCGTCACGGAATCCTGGCTGCACGCCGACGTCCCCGACGCTAGCATCCAGCTGACTGGGCGCTCGCTACATCGCGTGGATCGGACGAGGGCCACCGGTAAGAGAAGGGGCGGGGGGGCTCTGTGTTTACGTGCATGAGAACTGGTGCGGCGATAGCACGATCGTCGAGAAGCACTCTTCCCCCGACATCGAGTTCATGTCCGTTAAATGCCGGCCTTATTTTCTCCCGAGGGAGCGAACGGAAGTGATCGTCACAGCTGTTTACATCCCTCCCGACGCTAGCACTAGCACGGCGCTCTCGCTGCTCGCGTGCGTCATCAATAAACATCAGCGGGCCCACCCTGATGGCGTTCACATAGTAGCGGGAGACTTTAATAAGGCCAATTTAAAGACTGTACTCCCAGAGTTTCACCAGCATGTCAAGTGCCCAAAGAGGGGAGACAACACTCTCGACCATGTGTACTCGAACATCAAGCACGCATACAGGGCCCTCCCACTCGCCCTCCTCGGCCAGTCAGACCACCTGTCCTTGCAGCTCGCACCTGCGTACACCCCTCTCAGGCGCAGATTCAGGCCCACCACAAAGACTGTGAAAACCTGGCGTGATGACGCCATGAATGAATTACAGGACTGCTTTCAAGACACCAACTGGGACCTCTTTGATCATCAGGACCTTGATGTCTACACGCACTGTGTACTGGACTACATCAAGTTCTGCATGGAAACTGTGTCCCTACACAGGACCATACGGACATTCCCAAATGCGAAGCCCTGGATGTCCAGCAGGGTTCGCTCTCTCCTCAAGGCCCGTGACGCTGCCTTCAGGTCGGGCGACAAAGCCCAGTACAGGGTGGCTCGTGCTGACCTGAGCAAAGGCATCAAGCTAGCCAAGGCAATCTACAAGGGGAGGCTGGAGGCCCACCTTGCCAGCAACAGACCACGGGAGGTGTGGCAGGGTCAACGGAGCATCACCAACTTCGGTGGCAGCAGCACGACCTCTGTAGACCAGAGTGCATCGCTGGCAGAGGAGCTTAACTGCTTCTTCGCTCGCTTTGACTCGCCCCAACCGTCACACCCCTGCACTTCATGCTCCAACCCCCCCCCACTCACCGTAGAGGAACACGATGTGAGGCGCGCGCTCCTGGCTGTTAACCCCAGGAAAGCTACTGGACCCGACGGAATACCAGGCAAGGTCCTCAGAGCAAGTGCCCACCAACTGTCACATGTTTTCTGCAGGATCTTCAACCGCTCCCTGGCTCAAGCAGTCATCCCCTCCTCCTTGAAAACTTCCACCATTATTCCTGTCCCCAAAAAGTCACCCGCCGTCCACCTGAATGACTACCGTCCTGTTGCTCTCACACCAGTCATCATGAAGTGCTTTGAGAGGCTGGTTCTCCAGCACATCAGGGACTGCCTTCCTCCCACTCTGGACCCCTACCAGTTTGCATTCCGGGCTAACAGATCCACTGAGGACGCCATCGACACTGCTCTGCATGTTGTGCTGGGCCACCTGGAACAACAGCAGAGCTATGCAAGGACGCTCTTTGTGGACTACAGCTCGGCATTCAACACGATCATCCCAGACATCCTCGTCGCCAAACTGGACATTCTCGGCCTCCCTGCCCTCACACGCATCTGGATTAAGGACTTTCTGACCAACAGACCCCAGACTGTGTTGCTCGGCCCCTACACGTCCTCCACCCGCACGCTGAGCACCGGTTCCCCTCAAGGATGCGTGCTGAGCCCTCTCCTATACGCCCTCTACACCTACGACTGCAGCCCGGCCCACGGTAACAACACCATCGTCAAGTTTGCTGACGACACGACAGTGGTCGGTCTGATCTCGGAAGGTGACGAGACAGCCTACAGAGAGGAGGTAAAGAGGCTGACGGCTTGGTGCGAGGACAACAGACTGCAATTCAACATTGCAAAAACAAAGGAGATTGTCGTCGACTTCAGGAGGAACAAGACGGTACCGCCCCCCTCTGCATCAAAGGCGTGTGTGTGGAGAGGGTCCACACGTTCAAGTTCCTGGGAGTACAGATCTCCGATGACCTTTCTTGGACTCACAACACCACAGCAGTGGTAAAGAAGGTCCACCAGCGTCTGCACTTCCTGAGAGTCCTCAGGAAATTCAACCTGGACAGGAAGCTGCTGCTGGCCTTCTACCACTCGTCCATCGAGAGCCTGTTGACGTACTGTGTCTCCACCTGGTACAGCGGCTGCACTGAGGCGGACAGAGTGAGGCTCCAGAGGACAGTCAAAACAGCGCAAAGGATTATTGGCTGCCCTCTCCCCTCACTGTCGGACATCTACACCGCCCGGTGCCTCACCAGGGCTCTCAACATCGTCAAAGACAATACCCAACCAAACTCCCACCTGTTCGACCTGATGCCCTCTGGCAGTCGCTACAGATGCATCAAATCGAGGACCAATAGACTGAGAAACAGTTTCTTTCCGAGAGCCATCTCTATTCTGAACTCTCACACACACACGAGACCACCCTTACCTTGCAGAACAGCATCGTGATGTGTTTTTATATACCCTATTCAGTATTATTTTCCATTGCACTCTCTTATTTATATAATTTATAGATTTGTCTGTATTTGTTGTATTGCACTGGAGAGGGGAGCTCTCTAATCTCGTTGCACTCTTGAGTACAATGACAATAAAGGGATTTCTAATTCTAATTCTAAATGCTTAGGTGATTGAACCTGACAGATAAATATAAATTAGCAGGAAATTAGCACACAGACTAAAACACTAAAACATGCAGGGGACGCCTGGGGAACAGCAGAACAGCGCCAGTCTTACTAAAATTTAAATTTTTAAGCAAAGGGATTATGGTTTTGGGATAAGTTTTAAGTGAAATATTCTATGAACATGTTGAAAGAAAATCCTTGGAACAGGAAATATCTAGCAATTAGAGATTGGTTTACCAAATATAAAATTGGACTAAATAGTTTTGTAGATGATTTATTAACTGATGTGTATTAAATGTGACAAAGGTGGAAGACAGATGTTTTATGACTGTACGACGCGAACCCTGACATGACAACTTTTAAGGTATGACAGCATTCCATAAATACCAGACTGCTAACATCCGCATCTATGAGCTGTTTGATGTCACAGGTGCAGTATCGTCAGCTACGTCCAGGAGAGGAGAAACAACATCACGGGGAGTGAATGGGAAAATCAAGAGACCCACAGTTGTAAACTTTGGCATACGCTGGCTAAATTGAGGCAAAATTAAGGAGCTGCCAGCACAAATCTTAGTGTAATCAAGGCGGACGCGGCAAGGGAGGGGTCTCTATGCGGAATTGGAAAGTATCTTTTTGGTGAATGAAAGTTTGGAAGAAAAAGTGTTTGTACGTATATGTGGTTTGAGTGAATGTTTAAGGGACGGGCCTCAGGAAAGAAACAAAGAAAATGGATTGAGGACACTGGCAAGCCCTTACAGTACTTAGGATGCAGTGGGCGGACAGGCCTGATCAAGCTGAATCCCTATTGCACTCCCAAGTATTGATTTTCAAATTGTTATTGGAGAAAGATTGGAGTAATTAAATTCAAGCTTCAAGTGAATGATTGATTGACGTTATTACAGCAAATTTATGCAAAACTGAAAGTTTCAGAATGGAGGTAATTTGCCCCTTCTCACTGGCAAGTGCCACTCTTCCAGTTCTCTCCACAGGTCTGAGGTGACATGTGACCTGTGTGTCCAGAAGGCCGGAGAACGCTTCAAATAGCGCCTCACCACGCCCATCCCGGAGGTTCTCCTCAACCAGGAGGGAGATATAAAATATTCTAATTAAGGGTCCACGGAACAGATTTAGATATAGTTGTTGCTTTAGCCTGCTCATGTGCCCCACAGGTTTTATTATTATTCACATTGGATGCGCGACTAGATAACACACACCCAGTCCAGGATCGGGCAAAATTTAGTTATATTGTTTAGACTTTTCCATAATATACAGCGGTGGCGCTGTTTTTATGAAAAGATACTCACTTATCGAAAGGGTAGGTTCGTTGTAGAGGGGATTACAGAGTTACATGCGGGACACAATTTACTTAAGATAAGATAAGATAAGATGTCCTTTATTAGTCGGGAACTGTCCTCACTTGAGGCCGAGGCCAGACCTGCTGACCAGCATGATGGTCACCAGCTAAATGGGGACACCTCAGGTGAGATTGGCCGTGCCGTGCATCAGATATTTCTGGGCCCGTTGGGGCCGATGTTGCTGTGTCTTTCAGGTGGGGAAGGGGGAGACAGGCCTGGTCTATGTGGCCAGGGCGAGACGTGAATGGAGTGAGACTTCCGGAAGCGACCCGTCCAATAATGTCGACATTACACAGCTGTTCTAGTGGGCCGTCCTGAAGGGCGTGCCCCTTCCGGGTGCAGACATCATGCGAAATAGTCCATCACTGAAAAACTACAAATCAGTCTAAGTAGAATGCATTTGTTACATAATTGGAATGGAAAAAGAAAATAGAGTGTTGGATTAAGGAGCGTGACTAATAATTGTTGTACTTGCAGGTTTAGGAGGCCAAGAGAGATAATATAAAAAAAGGGGGAGCAGCTAAGGCAGCAGCCGACGCATGCAGCTCCCATTGGACCTGCCCCTTCCACTTCTGCTGCTCCTAGGCAAGGTTTAGGTGACGTGGCGCCACAGCAGGCTGGTTTGTCCGTAGCAGGGCGGTCAACGAGGTCGGGATTGCGGGAACAGAGGTAGGGGTGGTTATAGACAGGGGTTGTGAGTGGGGTGTGCACTTGCTGCGGGGTTTGGGGTCACTGGGTGATGAGCTGTCCATACCGAGCCACTTTCAGGAATCTGCCATCCTCTGGTCCGGTGCCATACCTGTCGCAAAGAGCTCCACCAGCGCAGGGGGCGCCACCGTTACCCACTCCCAACGCACTCTTGACACCAACCCGCTGGTACTCCATTCCATGACAGGGGGCCACGGAGCTTCAGCGTTCGAGGACTGGCAGGTCCCTGCATTCCGGGGACGGTGGATGGACAAGTTTTCGATGGTGCTGGATACTGGGGCGAGCTATGAGCTACTTCCGCATCTCCCAGTGAGCCATGTGGACTCTCGAGATTGCCAGAGTCACTGCCATTGACTGAATGAACACTGGAATTCGAGTGGCATTTGGGACTGAACTTGACTGTGCATATCCTTCGGAGGGAGCATATGTCGTGCTCTCTTCCTTCCCAGTGGCTGAACTAAACTGAAACATCTGAGGGCAGCTCTGAAACCTGGTTCTCCATCCTCCCGCGGTGGGTATGCCCTGTTCCTGCTCTGGTCTGAGTGGTGTAGCAACCTCCAACCATTCAATTCACCAATTGACATATCACATTGTGCATGTGATCACACACATGATTTGGTTTATCAAAATGCATTCATCCAAATTTAGTCAGGAGTACATCTTGCATTAGAATTATATAATAGTTATGTCTACCAACGTTGCCTCGCACGCGTGCCTTGTCCCTGAGCAGCGGAAATGGTATGAATTGTTTACTTTCACCGAGCCACAAATCACATTGAATATTGATGCGCGGCATCATACGTAAAGATCTAGGCCCCATAGTTGTTGAATACTCCGCATCACTATCAGGATATCATACTTCAGCACCCACTACAAATTGTTCGGTTTTGGCAACATCACTAAATTTCAAAATTTCCCGAGAAGGGTCGCTCAGAAGAGGTAATTCTGTGTGTGTCTCTGCTAGAGGAGTTGTGGACCCAGGGCCCGACTGATTTGGGGCTCGGCTCCACAGCTCCGCAATTGTTTTTACTGTCTATACCCCCTCCCCCAGTTGACGGAATCAGTGTGGGCACAGCCTGGAGGTGGATTGAGGCATTCGGGAGACAATAGGAGGTGAAGACTGCAGCGGTCTTGGAGCTGTCTATGTCTTGGAGAGCACCTATTCTTCCCGTAAAAAAAAATAAATAAATAAAAAATGGTCTGCGTTATTATAGTTTTGGGATTTTTTATAAATGGTTTCTATTTCATTTGGGTTGCTTTAAAAATTTGTCAAAAAAAAAAAAAAAAACTGTCAAAATTGGAGCATTAGCTCGAGGCTTAATTTGTAATCTCTAAACACAGTTAGATATTTGAACTCAGTGAACTCAGCATCACTGGAGTCGGACATCACTCCGTACGTCGACCTCCGGGTGCTTTCCCGGAAGTGGACTGAGCCTCGCTGGAAAGGACCGTTTAGAAGTCTGGCTAGAACCTCACACGCCGTCCAATTGGAAACGAAAGGACAAAAGTGGTACCATTACTCACAGTTGACTTTGTGCCTGCCAATGGTGAGCTTAAAGGTTGACCGCCCGGACGGGCAGGTCAAGAGAGGGAATGTGAAGATGGCGAGAATTGGATCAAAGTTGGACTCGAAAGTGTCTGAACAAAGACGACGACGATGCAAATGTTTAACTTTATTGACTATTTTGCTTGCTGGCGTGTGCCTTGTGTGGACTATGTTGGCGTTTCAACATAGGATGCAGGATGACAGAAGTGATGGAGCGAAAGGAGAACGAGTGATGGTGTACTATTCCTGTAATGGAACGGTATGGTATGGAGCAGAGCGAGATGGTGGTAAGACGCTGACACAGACACAACAACTACTGCTAAATCTGAAATGTAAACAACCGACACAGGTGAACACTTGGGTGACAATTTTTAATTGGACACACCCGTGGAATGATGTGGTAATGGAAAAGAAAAACCCTATTTTTGACACCCAAGTTGCAAAACAAAAGTTCACCTGCCTAAAGTTAAATGGGACTGGCCCTGAGATTGGATATATCCAGGAGTCATGGTGTAATGAAAATGTGTCTTTGCCAGTAGGAATCCCTCTCGCTCGTGCTGATGTTTGGATGTGGTGTGGAGAGAAAGTACTGTACGATAGGCTTCCCACCAGTGCCTCAGGTAAGTGCGGCCTGGTAACGCTGATCATGCCAGTTAGTGTGACAGCCTTAGATCTGGCCACAATGGACTGGGAAGGCGTTGGACAATGGGGAAGAATCCCCTTCCTTACAAGGAAGAGAAGGGACATGCAAGAATGGTTGAATGCAGGAGATCCCACATATATAGATGCAATTGGAGTCCCAAGAGGGGTCCCTGACGAGTATAAATTGGTGGATCAAATTGCGGCAGGATGGGAGAGTCTTTTCCTGTTCGTTACAGTAAACAAAAATGTGGACCGGATTAATTATGCCCACTATAATGTCCAACGATTGGCGAACTTCACCACCTCGGCACTCCAGGCAGTGCATGAGCAATTGGCTGCCATGTCTCTTATGGCATTCCAAAATAGAATGGGCTTAGATATGGTGTTAGCTGAAAGTATGGTATAGTGGTATTTTTGGGGATCAGTGTGCAACAATACGTCTTCTGACGGTCGCCTTACCAAGGCATTGGAGGGTCTGCGCCCGCTAAGAACAAAATGAAGGAGCACTCAGGTGTGGACACCAGTTGGTATTCGAACTGGTTAAACGTCTTTGGTAAATATAAAAGCTTGATTGCATCAGTACTGATTTCTATCGCTGTGTTTGCCGCTATTATGGTGTTATGCGGATGTTGCTGTATTCCATGTATTAGATCATTAACTGTTAAGACAATTGAACGCACGTTGGGGCCACTCCCTCCGGGTGGCCAGTACATGATGATCCCTCAGAAGGACCCCCAGGAGGCGGAGACAGCTGTGGCCCTCCGGGAGTCCGGGCTGTGAGTATGTGGAGATGGCCTCAGGGACCTGAGGCCATGAGGAGGGAATGAAATTTTCTACTGATTTTCTACTGGAATGAAATTTTCTACTGATTTTCTACTAAAATGAAATTTTCTATTGATTTTTAATTTTTTACTAATTTTTAATTCTTTGATGATTTTTAGCTTATAGCAATTGATTTTTAGCTCGTGTTTAACAATAAAACAAGGTGTCCGAGTGATGACCTCAGTCGTCTGAGGTCATGAGAGGGAATAAAGGTAAATATAAGAGTTTGAGCTTAATGTAGTTCATTAGATGTTGCTGCATCCTGTGTATGAAAGTGTGAGACTGTAAAGTGCTGAGCATGTGACTGGTGGAGCGGAACAGGGTATGTGGTGCAAGAATGGAATGTTTTAGGACAGACGGTGATCACCGCAAGGAGGGGGCGGAGACGAGATAACTCAAGCCACAACCAGGAGGAGCCACCACGTGATTCTTCAGGGGAAGAAAGACTAAGAGCAAGCTAAAGTTAACTGCAGGATACACATAGCCAATAGAATCATGCCAGGATGCGTTTGTTGCTGTGCCATTTGCATATTGTATAGTATGAATCGTTACCGGGCAACTCGGAGGTAGAGAACGTCTGCTAGTGGCAAGAGAGGTGTATAGTTGTCTTGAGAGGGACCCGAGACCCAGGTGCACATGTAGTAAATCTGTGTATTTGGAATAAATCCACTCGTGCGTGAAAATGCCGGCTTCCTGATACCTTTCTATTGCAGAACGAGCGCGCATATTGTTGGATGAGTGAGAGTTGGGTAAAGTCACAAATTGGAGTCAGATTGCTAATTTGAGTTTACATTGATTTAAAATTAAATTCCAACATTGATTTAAAACTAAATTCCAACACAGTGGCGGATGCTGAGAGGTTTGCTAACTCCATGGCTGTTAAGGTATAGCTAGTGCAGTGAATACTGCTTATTATCTCAGGGTGCTAGTAGTAGTTTCGTGTGGTTTTTCACACCTCCTGTCTTTTTTTTTCCTATTCCATTTCCAATTTTTTGAGGTGTGTAGTCGAGAGCAAGTTTTTTAACGCTTGGTTCGACCACCAGGGTGCTTTAATCTACCCCACCGTTCTTGCAGGGCATACTGAAATTAAGTTATATTTGTTCCCTTCATTTGTGTAGCTTTACATTTGAATACACGCTCTACATTAGAGGACTGCACGGTTTTGTTGATGGAAGCAATAAATAGGTGGTGCTTGCAGCCCAGCAGTCTCCCAGGTAACAGAAGATTTTGTCGCTTTGTTTTCTATTTCTTGTGGCCTGTTTTCATTTGTTGATGTTTTGTTTTCTCTGCCAGTATGATCATTTGCTGCATTAGTCCAAATATATTTTTTCCTTTTCCTTCCTGAATGCAAGTTAGCTCCTCAATGTCAGTTGTGACCTATCTTATGTTTACATCCTGGAATTGCTGAGGATTGGGGAGGGCTTTAAAAGAGGGAAAGTATGCTCACATTTAAAGTCTTTGTCTACCGATATAATTTTCTTCCAGGAAACTCACATTCCTCCCACAGAACAGAGACACTTGAAGGTGTCATGGATATCCCAAATTAATCAATCTACATTTTCTTCAAGTGCTAGAGGTGTTACTATTTTAATTCATAGGAATATACCTTTTGTATTTGAGTCTATGGTGTCTGATCCAGGCGGGAGATTTGTACTTGTGACTGGTAACATAAATTCAATCCCATTGGCCCTTTTGAACGTATATGCTCCGAACGTTGATAGCCATGATTGCTTTTGTAAAATTTTTTGTACGGTTGCTGATCAACATAATCGTAATATTATTATTGGGGGTGACTTTGTTTCCTAGATACTCATCTGGATAGATCCTCTATGGTGACCGCTCCAATTTTAAAGTCAGTGCCAGTCTTAATCTCATCAAGTGTTTAGATTTAGTGGACTTCTGGAGGCTTCAACACCCGTTAGATAGGCAATATTCCTTTTTCTCCCAAGTACATGGTAGTTTTACCAGGATTGACTATTTTCTAATTGACTCCAATCTGATTGCCAATGTCGTCTGCTCAGTTTATAATAATATTTTAATTTCTGATCATTCTCCTGTATGCATGACGATCGATTTCAAGACACGTGCACATTCTTACAAGTGGAAATATAATTCGATATTAAATTCAGATAAATCTTGGCTATATTACAAATAAAATAACAGATTTTCTTAGCTTTAATAATAATAGTGAGGTACCTGACTTCATACTGTGAGAGATATTTAAGACAGTCATTAGGGGTGATATTATCTTCAATCAGTCTTTCAACAAAAAAGTCAGGCAGAGGCGAATGGGTGAAATTCAGGCTCAACTCCCTCCACTGGAGGATTTATTTTTCATTTCAAAATCACACGTTTGAAAAAAATCTTAGATTTGAAATTTGAGTATAACCACATTCTTGGTATATAGTTTCACAATTAGATTTGTAAGCTTAAGCAAAAACAGTATGGACAGATGGTGTACTTGCTAGGCAACTAAAAGGTATTCAGGCAGAGCGGGCATATTATAAAATTTGTAGTTAATGGGGAAGTCGTAACTGACCATCACAGATAAATTATTTGTTCTACAATTATTATAGGGACCTGTATACCACGAAGTTGTTGGTGTCAAGAGAGGATATATTGGGTTTCCTGAATAAATTTAAAATGCCCACTCTGAGTGAAATTGCTAAACAACAACTCAATGCTGATTTTACATTAGAAGAGATTAAAATCGCTACCCAGACATTTCCAAATGGGAAGGCTAGTGGTCTTGATGGTTTTGGCATTGAATTCTATAAGGCTTACATTGAAAAGCTTGCTCCACTTTTACTTGGGATGATTAACTCCTCTGTGAAAGATGGATCTTTTCCTGAGACGCTATATGATGCAAATATCTGTCTTTTGTTAAAGAAAGGGAAGGACCCAACAAAATGTGTTTCTTATTGACCTCTTGGTTTACTAAATAGTGATCAGAAGATTGTTGCTAAAGTCTTGGCAAACCGGTTGAATAAACATATTGGTACTCTGGTCCATAATGACCAAACCGGGTTTATTCAGGAAAGGTTAATATTTTCAAATACTCGTAGACTTTTGAATATAATATACTCTAATAAATTACCATATTCTGCTGCGATCTTCTTGGATGCGCCGCAGGCTTTTGACCAAATTGAGTGGGAATATATGTTTACTGTCCTAAAAACATTTGGCTTCGGCGATAAATTTATGGCTATTGCAGTTCTTCAATCATGTTCTGTCCCCCCCCCCCACCAAGAAGAAAACAATTCGCCCCCCCCCCCACCACCAATTTTTTTACATTTTGTACGAATTTACATGTTCATTGTATATTGATGTTAGATTATGTCAATAAAATAGCTAAATTAAAATAATAATAAAAGCTAAATTGATTATAATTTTGCGAATTATTGTTGGAAGGATCTCGACACTCGGTACTCTGTGGTGCAAATCTTGATGATATGACAAATATTTACTCTTCTGTAACAAATTGGGTTATCTGTTGTCGTGTTGACATTTGTGTTTCTCTGAGTTGAGTTGTGTCTGTTTGTATTGTGTTTCTGTGAATGTATTGCGCAACTGACTGGACCGGAGGTGTGAGAGAGAGAGAGAGAGAGAGAGAGAGAGCGAGAGCGAGCGCGAGAGCGAGCGCGAGAGCGAGCGCGAGAGCGAGCGCGAGAGCGAGACCGAGAGCGAGAGAGAGAAAGAGAGCGAGAGAGAGAGAGAGAGAGAGACATTAGTTTAAAATGACGGAGTGATTTGCCCGGTGTTTGATCGGGTACGGCCAACAGAGCCGTTTTCTGTAAGAATAAAAATACTGCTGCGGCGCAAGATAGCTTGGCGGCTAGTATTCAAGGAAATTCAACCTGGACAAGAAGCTGCTGCTGGCCTTCTAGCACTCGTCCATCGAGAGCCTGCTGACCTACTGTGTCTCCACCTGGTACAGCAGCTGCACTGAGGCAGACCGAGTGAGGCTCCACAGGACAGTCAAAACGGCACAGAGGATTATAGGCTGCTCTCTGCCCTCCCTGTCGGACATCTACACCACCCGGTGCCTCAGCAGAGCTCTCAATATCATCAAAGACAATACTCACCCGAACTCACACCTGTTTGACCTGTTGCCCTCTGGCAGGCGCTACAGGTGCATCAAATCAAAGACTAATAGACTGAAAAACAGTTTCTTCCGAGAGCCATCACCATTCTGAACTCTAACACACACACAACCACCCTTACCTTGCAGAACAGCGACGTAATGTGTTTTATTTATCCAATTTCGTATTATTTTCCATCACATGATTTATTCTCTAATCTATCCAATTTATATATTTGATTAAATTAGTGCGAGGGCCTTGGTTTATCGGTGCCAGAAGGATGATGATGAGGAGGCCAAATGCCATGATGGCCTGTCATAGAATATAATTTTGTACTGGTGCCTCTCTACCGTCGTTACTGTTTGGCAAACTCGACATCCCTTTGAAATGGTTTAAACATGATTTGATTTTATACAACTCATTAAGAATTTTTAAGCAAATCAAGGTGATCTTTCTATAGATGTTTCAACCTGCCATTTTAGATCCTGTTTTTAGGCAGTGGTCTAGTAGAGGTATAGTTTCAATTAAGGATCTTTACATTGCTGACGTGTTTGCATCGTTTACGCAATTACAAGCAAAGTTCAGTCCCACCTCGTCATTTCTTTCTGTACTTGCAGATAAGACATTTTGTGAGTTGTTCTTTAGCTCATTTTGACAAATTGTCAGTGCAACACAGTTTTTTTTAGCTTTTAAGGAAACCTCCAACAACATTTGGTTTCCCAGTTTGTCAATCTGTTTTTTAAACCGGTTTCATCAAGACAAATTCACGAGGCTTGGACAAGAGATGCAGGTGTAGGAATTTCAACTGATATGGGGGAAAGGACTTTAGCAGTAATTAAATCTTTTTCGATAAATGCAAGCTCATACAGTTCAAAGTTGTACATCGTTTGCATTATTCACAGACCAGGCTGAATAGACTTTTTCCCTCAGTTTCACCAATGTGTGAAAGATTTTTACGTGAATACAATTGCGCACTGGCAGTGTTTTTTTTTCTATTTGTGTTATGTTTATATCAAATCTGAAGAAAAAAAAATAAACAAAATGATCAATTTCGTATTGTGACATCCTGAAGGCCTAAACACTCATCCGAGCAAATATGAGTTCGATCTCATTAACCTGCTCTGAGAAAAACATCAACGAAAAAAACTTGTATTTGCTTTAACCAGTTGGTTATCACTACAATGAAAAATAAGTTTGTAGATGTCTTCAGGGTTGGACTATCCTCAAATGTGAAATATTTCGGGACGATAGGATGATCAGAGTTATGTTACAGGAGCTTTTGTTGCCAAAGAGAAAAAAAAAATCTGACTTTGTGGCTCCGTAATGGCCACGCCTTTTGCCAAAAAGTCACAAAAGTCAGCTTTGACTGAGATCAACGTCTTGAGGCTGTTCTGACAAATTCGTTAAACGGGCACCGTGCAGTACGTTAAAATGTAAAAAAATAAATGTTTTTGTTACCACTAGGTGGCGCTGTGTATATAGCAGAATAATAACAAATAGATGTCTTCAGGTAATGACTCTTTATGAACAGGTGAAGTTTCGGATTTTTTGGAGCTTGTGCATTGGAGTTATTAAGCATTTTGTCCATTGTGGCGAAGGAAAAATTAAACACACAATTTGAAGCCCTGCCCCCGTCATATAGCATTTCGAATGCTAAAGATCTGGCCCGTGAGAAGAATTTATTTGGCCCCCTGGATGATATTAATTTATCATTAGAACTGGTCCACAGGCTGCTGGTGTTTCACATGCGCCAAACCTACATTTCCCATAATGCAACGGTGGCGTGCTGAGCGGGAGACGGGAGCATGCTGCGCAAGGCTGCCTCATTTCCTTATTCATCAGCAGTGATTATCATAACAGCAAGTGCCAACTTTCAGATAGCCATAAAAAATGGCGAAACAAAAGAATGAACCCTGTAAAAGTGCAAAAATGGGCCAAAAAAGGACATTCAAAAATTCATAACTCACTTCCTGTACACTTTAAACCAGCGGTCGGGAACCTATGGCTCTCGAGTCATATATGGCTCTTCCGGAGACGTCATATGGATCCCAGACAGTTTGGAGTTGAGGGGGCCAAAAAAAAATTAAATTAAATTAAATTAAAATATATATATATTTTGGAACTGGTTTTAAAATACTAGTGATAATCTTAATAATATTAAGTCATTTAAAATTAGTTTTAAAGATACATTTTAAAAGTCAGGGGTGGGTTGCGGCACTTGCAATCCGCCGGTGACCCGAGGATCAGGTCGGGAACCAATCGATCGCAAGTACGTCACGGGTCATTGTCAATGTACGGAAATTAATTTTATCAGAGATAAAATTTCAACCCTTCAACCCGCTCAACCCTTGTAACAGAAAAGATGGCGAAAAGAAAAAAAGACGATGATTACCGTGCATTCCAGGCTGCGTGGACAAGGGAATTTGCATTTGTGGAGAGAGCAGGATCCGCAGTATGTCGAATATGCAATGACAAAATTGCATCAATGAAACGCTCAAATATAAAGCGGCACTTCGATACGCGTCATGCTTCTTTTGCATTGAAATATCCACCGGGGGACAGCAGGAAAAAGGCATGCGAAGAGCTGCAACGGAAAGTGCAGACGAGCCAGCAGCAACTGCGTGTCTGGAACACGCAAGGTGACGTTAATTCCGCTAGCTTTGCGGGTGCTTTGGCAATAGTGAAGAGTGGAAAGCCGTTCACAGATGGCGAATATGCCAAAACATTTATGCTTGATGTGGCCAATGAACTTTTTGATGACTTTCCAAATAAAGCCAAGATAATCAAAAAAATAAGAGACATGCCACTGTCAGCAAGAACGGTTCACGATCGGAGCATCATGATGGCGAATCAAGTCGAGGAAACACAAATTAAGGACATAAAAAAAATCATGCAGCACCAGAAGTCGCATTAAAAGTAAACCTTTTATTATTTTTATTATTATTATTATTATTATATGTTTAAAATACTATATGGCTCTCAAAAAATATATATCCAGAAATAATTTGGTTTTATGGCTCTCCAGGTCAAAAAGGTTCCCGACCGCTGCTTTAAACTATGGCTGCAATGGACTTTTTTGTATGTCTCGGGGTGCTACACGTGCCTGCCAATTTTCAAAAGCCTAGGTCAAACAGGCTGCAATGATTGTTGTTTATTTCGCCACTCTAGGTAGCGCTACAGAGCCATTTTGTGGGCGCCGTTCACGCTGACGTTAAAATATAGAATTTTTCGCCAGGCTAGATGAGACTGCAATGTTTGGTGAGTTTTCGAACATGTTCAGGGGGTCAGAAATACGATCAAACGCGGAGAACATAGAAAAAAAATTAAATAAATATATAATAATGATAATTTCTACAAAAACAATAGGGACCTCGCAGCGGTTGCTGCTTGGGCCCCAATAATAACAATAATAATAATTTCTACAAAAACAATGGGGTCCTCGCAGCAGTCGCTGCTCGGCCCTAATAAGAGAAAATAATAGTAAGCGCACACACCTGTAGCTGCCATCAAGGAACGATACAAAAACCGAAAGAGAGAGAAAAGAAATATAATACAAAACTTTGATCCCTTGTTCTGTCCACTGAGCTTCAGTCTGTTAAAGTACAGGTAGCGCCGAGCCACCGCTGCCCAGCCGCAATGATTGAAGTGTAATGTTATTCTCAGTTCCGCAGACTACCACAGGCCAAAATGGACACCCTTACAGGATCTGAGCAAGCCATGTACTTCGTTAAACTTGGCCCGCTGTTCAGCCACAGCTAGCGTGAAGTCTATTGTAGTTGAATAAAATCTCTCGCATTCTTCAAGATCACCTCCCCCTCCTGGCAATTGTAGCATCAAACGGCGGCAGTTCTCAGTGGCCCATTTTTCACTTCTCTTGCGTAGAGCACTGTGGGAGATATCCAAAGTGGGCATTTTTGGAAGGTTATGTGTCCCGCAGACACTGTGACATAAACCTGGTAAGCCGCTTCCCGTCCTCTCTTCCCTCCTTTAGTCCAGTTACGCACAAGTTGAAACGACGCGACAGAGCCTCCATGTCTTCGTTCAGGACCTTTTGAGCCGTAAGCTCTCTTTTTACACCAGCCAGTTCACGCACCATGGCAGCAACCCCCGTTTCCAGGGCTTCGATTTTTGCAGTAGTGTCGTCGTAAGCTTGTTTAATTTCCGCTCTAAGGCTGCACACCTGAGTCCAAAACTCAGCTGACTGAGTCTCCGGCTTATCGAGCAGCTATGTCCTCAAGCCAGCAACCGCTCAGAGGACCGTCGAGTGGCGTAGTGTTAGCACCAGTACAAGCCCTAACAGCGTGGGCAGAAGTCTAAAACGTTCGTAAAGTCATTGCCGGTTGTTTACAAATACAGTAAATCATGTGGTTAAACTAATGAATAATTACACAAGTCACGGCGCTGCCTGTTCATGGAAAACAGCTCCTCACATCTATATATGCGCACACTTTGTTGTCCGAACAAGTAAGCTACTCATTTAGATCCTGTTTTATATAATTTTCATGCTTGTTTGATCAGGATGCTGACCAGTGTCTTCTTGACCTTGTATTTCCTCTAAATAGCATACACAGGTTTTCCAACCCTAGAGTTTATGTGGGATACATGTCAATTTATGTTTTTAGGAATCGATATCGGTCTTTGAAAAGGAAAAATCTATTAAAATCGATACATTATAATTTTTTTTTTTTTTTTAAACCCAACTATACTCCCTAGTGGGTTTAGGTAAAACCCACATTATTGTCCCTAGGCCTCCCCAGTGGGGGTGGCCGTCTTGGACAGAACATTAAGTACACACTGGATTCTCGTCCCGAGGCCTCCCCAGTGTAACGGCCATCTTGGACAGAACATTGGCTACTCCATGCATCAGCCTCTCAGTCTTCACACGCATTTTCTCTGTCGATATTATCATATTTTTATTAATAAAACACTTGCTTCCGTTCCCTGGAATTAAACTGAAAGGAAAAAAATTGCTCCACAAAGTTAGGAAGGTTACTTAAATGAAATCATTGATTTGTAATACTGGTGCACAAAGTAGTATCAGCTCAAGTTTAAATTGCCGAGCTTTCTGGCAACAGTAGTTTCATAGAGAATGTTGAATCAAGTGTAGGTGTTGTTTCTCTCATTGGTTTGCATGTTGTCAGTCTTTTCCTGCTGCCAGTTATGCATCATGTATGACACCCTCCCCAAAACAGAAAAAGAAAAATACGAAAACTCACTTTTGAATATTGCTGATCTGTTTTTTGATATGTCATAACAATTGACAATTGGCATTTCTATTTTTAAAAACCCCAATTCAAATGATGTTTGGACATTGTATAAAACTATGATTAGCAAAATAAAATAATTTTCAAACGATAATCATTTAATTAAACTACAAAGACACAATATTTAATGTTCAAATAGATAACCTTTTCTTTGTTACTGCTAATACTCAATTTGATGCCAGCAACGTATTCCAAAAAAAGCTGAGACGAGGCCTGGTAACCACTTTTCCTTTTCCTCAATTAATGTTTGGGAAATGAGGATGCAAATTGTCAGTGCTTTTTTCCCCCATTCTTGCTTGATGTAACACTTTAATTTCTCAAGATTCTGGGGCTCCGTCTTAATATTTTGTGATTCATTATGCGCCACACATTATCAATTGGAGACCAGTCTCAAGTGCTGGCAGACCAGTCTAGTGCTTGCAGTCTTCTATTCTGAAGCCAAGCTCTTTTAAGATGTGCTGAATGAGGCTTGACATTGTCTTGTTGACATAATTAGTGACATCCCTGAATAAGACATTGCTTGGATGGCAGCATATCCATCCATACAACCATTCTGCGGTTGCTCTAAAACCTGAATCCATGCACCTTTGAGAATTTATGGCGCATCCACAGATGTGAGAGTTACAGAACCCCATACCATCAGATACTGGCGTTCTGAATTTTACACTAATAACAATCTGAATTGTTCTATTCCTCTTTGGCTCGGAGGAAACGACGACCATAATTAAAAAAAAAAAAAAATTCAAATATGCTCCAAGTACAGATCTTTACCCAAACAAAAGGAACAGGAAAACATCGTCATTGGTAAGGTATGTAATCATAGTAATCCATCAAATATCAATCGTGCAATTACATTTCTGTCCCAAGTTGCTTTTGTTTTTTGGGGATGCGGCGGTGGATGGGGTGAAATTGTGCATAGCTAATGAAGCATGCTTATAACTGGTCAAAACAATCATGACGGACAGTGTAAAACGAGTCAAGGATTGGATGCTCATACCTACTTTAGTAGACTACAAAGCAGTGCAACAAATATTGCAGTTTCAAATTGTGTGTGAAATACCTGTAATAATGACAGTGACCATTAGGACTAGGAAAACTCCGCAGTAAAGCCCAACTCTAAAGGTGGTCCAAGCAGGTGCCGGCTATAAGAACAAAAAAAACAGTATAAGGAACACAAAAAAACAGATAAAACACAAAAACAAGAAGGAATTATTGACATAAATCATGCAATTAGTACTCAATCTGACTGTATCTTGACTATAAAAAGTAACATGCCATTCATTAAGGCCACAGCAACGACCGCTGCGAGGTCCCTATTGTTTTTGAAGAAATAATCAGTACTCTGCGAATTAATCGCATTATGACCTAAATATGCAAGAAAACCTACACTAAATTTGTCACACTTATTGGGCCTGGTGAAATTATAATATTTTAAAGGGCGGTGTAGCGCAACCTTGAATGGGGAAAAAAAAAATATATAAATCTGGTGACCTAGACCTTACGGAAATTGCCAGAGCATCCCGCATCACGCAATGAGAGCCCATTGCAGTTATAGTATAAAATGAACAGTAATTGAGCTGTGATTATTTTTAATGTCCAATTTTGGACTATTTTTGCACATTAATAGGGGTCAAACTTTCTCTGAAACTCCCAAACTTCACATGTATATAAATAATCGTGACCTGAACACATCAATATAATATTATGTTATAGATACCTATCACCTAGTGGCGACTCGTTTTTTTTTATTTTAATGTACAGGACCGAACCTGTCAAATGAATACAATTTAACATTTGTCAAAAAAAGCCTCAAGACCTTGATCATGCTCTTCACCAAATATCGCAAATTTGTAGGTGAAGGGCAGGGCAGTAATAATAATAATAATAATAATAATCATAATCATAATCAGAATCATAATCATCATCATCATACATTCAATTTGCAAGTGCGTTTCAAGACCAACGAGGACACTGTACATCAATAAATACAATTAAAACCCAAACTGCTCAAAGAAAACATTGAAAATAAAATAATGATAATAATAATAAAAAAAATAACGATGTAGAGAAGAGGAATTGTCTGATAATTCAAAGTGACAATAAACGCTGTAACTTGACCCAGGTGATACCATATTCTCCAATGTTCACATGGTTGGGGTATGACATGGTGACATCCCGGTGGACAGCTTCCATGTCTATGCGCTCCCATCACGGCAGAAGCGGCGTCGCCGCAAACGCGGTGGCCAGTTGACGAAGCTAAAGAGGGGGCTGAAACACACTATGTCCCCTGCTCGATCCCGAACGCATGAATGTAATCCATTGTGGCATGTTCGAGAGCCAGTTTACACCAGCTTGCTACCAATCAGTGGCTGTCTCAGGGAGCTTTGGCTGTGCTGCCAGCCGTGCGTCCACCGACACGGCGTGGATCTCCGACTTCTGAGAGGGTTTCCCAGAGCTCGGCGATCGGGGGAGTTACGCAGAACTGCAACTCGCTCAAAGATAGTGTAGTAAATGCCCTGTCATTGACGAACAATACGTTTATTCTGAGGGAGCTATTTTTTGACAATGATTTGGATTTTTTCTGCCTGACGGAGACCTGCATTGGCGACGGTGAGTGCAGTGCGATGCTCAAACTCAATTTGGCTGCATGTTCTTATTTGGAAGCTCCAAGAACATTAGGATGTGGTAGAGGAACGGCAACTATTTTTTAAATAAATGTTTGAATGTAAACAGTGTATATTGGCCACAGAGTATTTTTCTTTATCATTGCAGCATTTTTAATCATTGCAGTATTATTTATTTATTTCCCGTCTATACAGACTCGTCTCTGTAGTATGGACAGATCATAGGAGTGTTTCCTTCCCTGCATATGTAGAGGGATGTAAGTGTGCATATACATGGGTATATGTGTATATACATATATACTGTGTATATTTGCATAGGTGTGTTTTCCGAATGATTGCTGCTAATGTTATACATTAACGGCTACATTACGCCGCCGTTTCAGTGTGACTTATATCTTTGCTGCTTTAACACTGCAAAGTTCCCCATTGTGGGATTAATAAAGGCCATTTAGATCATGATCAATTATCAGGTTCAAGACCACTCACTGAAGTCGGCAGGGCTGCACCTGTGCTCAGCACTGTCATTTACCGACCTAAATCCAACAAGGAGATTCCAAATGACTTAAAATCTTGTCGTAATTATGCTAAAATATGATTACATACTGTTCATGAGGGGTTTTAATATTCATATGTGCTGTCCCAAAAATGGACTGGCAAAGGACGTTTTTCTGGCCCCACTCATTAACAGGGACATATGTAGCCCATGTCCTTACTTTTGGTTTATCTGTCTCAAATTTGAAAATGTTGGACAATGTGATCTCTGATCAGATGACTGTGCTCTTTGATGCTATGTTTTCCTCTGCTGCTGTTAAACCTACTACCAGTGAGTGCAGCCACCAGAGCTTTAACCTCTTTGCTGATAATCGGTTCTCTGAAGCCTTTGATCAGCTGTGTTTTCCCTCATAAAACACAGTGGCACTAAGCTCTTGGTTCCACTCATCTTGCTGTAATATTTTGAATTCTGTGGCCCCATTAAAAATGATGTGGCCAAAAATAAAACTGGAGCCATGGTTTAATGAGAGAACGTTCGCAGTTGAACAAGGATGCCACAAAGCTAAACGCAGGTGGAAAAAAGACTTCTGGTCTAATGATCAAATCCTAAAAGACTGCTGGCGTTCTTACCAAAGCACAGTGAAAGAGTCCAAAAGGGAATACTTGTCTTATTCAGGCAAATTGTCATAATTATTCATACAATACTTCATAAGTATTCTCTATTTAAACTATCGATTAAACCCTATCAGCCGATTTGCAAAGACTCGTCCCCTCAAATGTGCAATAGATATTTGCAGTTTTTTACGGACAGGGTTGCTATATATAGGGCTCTTGTTTCGAACACTACATTTGACGACTGTCCACATTCCTTGTTCCGCAGTGTTGGATTCCTTTGAGGAGATCTCCCTGTAATCTTTGGAAGATGTGGTTTGTCATATTAAGCCATCCAGCTCACCATGTGATGCTGTTCCTCCTCAGTTCTTTAAGGAGGTTCTCCCAAGTATTGGCGTCTCGGTTTTGGCCATTATAAATAGCAGTCTATCTTGTGGTGTAGTGCCCCAACATTTTAAACATGCTGTGGTGCAACCCACGCTTAAGAAACCTGGCATTGATCATGATGGGCTGTCAAATTTCACCTTGACCTTGATCCTTGACCTTGGCCCCCGGGCTTCTTATCTATAGCCAATAGTCTTGAATTTGGGTTTTACAGTCTTTTAAAATAGATCGGCAAATCAGTGCTGTTGTTCGATCCAGATTCTTTCATTTTAAGGTGAAGCCCTTTCTTTCTCAGCAGCACTGAGAATCTAATCTCTAATCTCGTTGCACACTTGAGTACAATGACAATAAAGGGATTTCTATCTATCTAGAAACAGTAATCCATGCATTTGTCACATCTAGGCTACATTACTGTAATGCACTTTACTTTAGAGTTAGCCGGTCCTCCCTCAAGCGTCTCCAACTGGTCCAATATGCTGCTGCTCATCTTTTAACTGGAGCTCGAAATATGCATCACATAATCCCAATATTGGCCTCTGTTCACTGGCTCCCAGTGCACTTTAGAGTTTGCTTAAAGAAACTTCTGTTTATTTGGTGGAGGTGCTGAGGACTAAGCCCACCCTCAGACGGGATCTTTTCTGTTGCCGGTCCTTTCCTATGGAATGACTTCCCATTGAATGTTTGGCAAGCCCCTCTCTGTCCACTTTTAAAACCAGTTAGAAGATTTTTATTCTTTAGCGTTTGGCTCACCATGAGACTGTTGCTGTTCTGCTGTTCGTCCGGTATCTACTGTATATGAGTTTATGTGTTTTAATTTGTTTTCTAATTGCCTGCTAATTTATATTCCACCCATATGGAAAGCACATTGTTACAGCTCCAGCTGTCGTGAAATACACTCTCTCCACCAAGGCAACCCTTTGTCACTGATTCTTTTCATAACTTTTATGGACAGAACTTGCAATGAGGGGGTCTGATTTGGTGGCCTAAATATTGCATATCTGCTTTTTTGCAGATAGACTGTTCGGAGGTTGGGAGGGACGGAGGGAGAGATGGAAGGACGGAGTATGTGTGTGTGTGGGAGGGGGGGGTGCGTGTGGGGGTGCGTGTGTGTGTGTGTGTGGGTGTGCGTGCATCCGTGTGCGTGTGAGTGTGAGAGAAAGAGAGAGAGGGAGTGAGTGTGTGAGAGAGAACGAGAGAGAGAAAGAGAGAGTGAGAGAGAAGTTATTTAGCCAAAATTAAGTGTGATTGAAGAAGAGGAAATAAAAGAACTGAATAGGTCAAGCAGCCCTGTATGCTGCAAAGAAAATGATGTAAACCATTTCTCTCACTATATCCCTTGTCACAAAAACATCAATTTGCCCAAAATGAGACAACACTATTTCAGACATTACAAGACAGTTAAATCTTAGTCGTCTTCCAACACCAGAAAGCATAGTATTCTCAGGTGATCCTTTGAAATTTACAGAATGGAGCACAGGCTTCAAAGCTCATAAAGATAGGTGACGCTCAAATCGTGCAGAGTGGCAGTTCTATTTGCAAAAGTACAAAATCTTCTCTTGAAGGTAGCTTTTATAGAACAGATTTAGAAGCCTATACTCAACCATGGGATCGACTAAACACCAGCTGTGGGCATTCCTTTGTAATACAACGAGCTTTCAGAGAAAAACTCAATGCATGGCCAAAGATTGGAGGGAAAGAATATTTAAAATTGAGAGAATTCAGTGTTTGTTTTATTTTGAAAGGGCCTACAAGTTCTGAATTACTGCGAGGAGAAACAGAAAATGCTCGTGAAACTACCTGACTGTGTGACATCCAGGTGGAAACGTCACATCAGATAGGTGCTGAATCAAGGTAGAGATTATCCAAGTTTTTATAACCTTGCCTCATTCATATCTAAAGAGGCACAATTTGCTTGCAATCCAGTGTCTTTATTATATGCATGAAGACACCCTACTTGGACAACAGCGAGGGAAATTAGGTACGCAAAGGCATTTGCCACATATGCAAACACCCCAGTTCCACCAAGCTCCACAGGCCAAGATGACCCCAATGAAACCCATTGACCAGATGCTGAAAAAAATGGAGAAATGGAGTTCAACGTCACAAAGCTCAAACAAAGGCATGTGTATATGCTGTGGTGAAAAACACTCCATACATAAATGCGAGGTTTATGCTCGGTTTATGGAAAGGTTTTCAAAGAAAAAGAAAAAATGCAGATATGAAAATGAGATTTTTTTTTCATGCCTGAGAAGGGGTCACAATTCTACGGACGGTAGAAATAGAGCCATGTGTAGTATATGCCAAATGAGTCATCCAACTGCAATACATGAATATTGTTCTCCAACAGAGAGACCCTAAACACAAAATAAAGTTGTGGAAAATACATCCTCTTTATCCTGCTTTGTCAATGGAAGTGACGGTAGGAGTACATCAGTGATTGTGCCGGTATGGCTCCCAGCAGCTAACACACCTGATACTGAGACCCACTCATGGAAACATCTTTTTGATGTTACGCATGAGATAATACCACTGATGGACTGTAGTTTTGGACTGTTGATTGGCTATGACTGCTCCAGAAACTGGATTGCAAGAGAGGTAATTTCTGGAGGTGACTGTGAGCCTTATGCTGTCAAAACCAATCTTGGCTGGAGTATTGAGGGAAGAGCAGCCCAATATGTATATGTAGAAGATCTTGTCTTAGTCTTTGAGTATCTGTCAAAGAGTTACCACAAATAACAGCATCAGCTGTCATTTAAGCTCTTGAGGCCGGTTTGCGGACACAAAAGAAGGAAAAGACATTCACTTGCAGCAAATTTTAGAAGACGGCCTCCAACAAAATGAGCACGGCCATGTTGAAATGCTTCTTCCTTTCAAAGCACTACCTCACCTCCCAGACAATAAGACGCTGGCTTTGGCAAGATTGAAGCAACTTAATAGGAAGCAGGACAGACATCCGAAGTTCAAAAATGATTATGAAAAAGTCAACACTCAACCAGAGCTCGGGAATCTCTGGTACCTTCCTCATCAAGGGGTGTACTATCCCCCCAAATCAGACAAGATTTGTGTGGTCTACGACTGATCTGCAAAATATGAAGGCACCTCCATAAATAACCATCTGTTGACAGGACCCGAACTTACAAACGGTCTCATAGCTGTATGCCGTTTCCGCAAACATCCCGTTACGATCATGTGTGATGTGTAAAATATGTGAAACACATAGGTTTAATGTTAAAAAAAGAAAACAGAGCTTATATGGGGTTCCTCTGGTAAGAAAAAGGGAACACAGCAGAGGACAAAGTCTCAATGCGTTACGAACTAATGGATTTTGGATTGTTGGAGGAAGTAAAACTGTAGCCCAACACATCAGGCAACGTGTACAGTCTAGATGAGCTTGTGCACCACCAGAGGAACAATGGCTGGAGGACATACCCAATGACTGCGATGATGCTACACCACCATTTGCGTGGGAGGAGCAAAAAAAATAAAATAAAAACCCTTGCAAATATTACCTTGAGGCAAACCAAGGCGCAACGTGGAAGCCTGTGTTGTGATAGTCAAAGGGGACGATGTCCGTCGAAATGAATGGAAACTTGCAAAGGTTATATGGTGTCAGACGAACGCGGAAGTGACTGTACAGATGGGAGAACTTATTGGTTTTAGTTATTGGTTTTAGTTTAAAGTAAATAAAGACAAAAAAAAAATGTTGAATGGAGATATTTTCCAATTAAGGTGTCAAAATGTTTCATCTATCACTGGCAAATATGAATTCTGGTAAAATATGAATTCCGATGTGTGTATTGATGACGTATTGAAGTTTAAATGGTTTCTTTAGGATACAGCAGTACAATGTTGAAATTACCGTTGATTATTTTAGAAGTGCAAAATCATCTTGAAGGAAAGGCGATAAGGAGACTTGGTGGTGGAATGGGGAGGTGAAGAAATGGATCCAGAGAAAGAGGTTAGCTAAGAAGAAGTGGGACAGTGAGAGGACTGAAGAAAGTAGACAGGAATACAGGGACATGCAGCGGAAGGCGAAAGTAGAAGTTGCAAAGGCCAAACAAGAGGCTTACGATGACTTGTATGCAACGTTGGACAATAAGGAGGGAGAGACTGACATGTGCAGGTTGGCAAGGCACAGAGAGCGATGGGAAGGACGTGGAGCAGGTTAGGATAATAAAGGATAGGGATGGAAGTGTGTTGACAGATGTCAGTAGTGCGATTGGAAGATGGAAAGAGTACTTTGAAGAGTTGATGAATGAGGAAAATGAGAGAGAACAAAGAGAAGAAGAGGCGACTGCTGTGGACCAGGAAGTAGCAAAGATCCGGAAGGATGAAGTGAGAAGAGCATTGAAGTGGATGAAGAGCGGAAAGGCACTTGGCCCTGATCATATACATGAGGAGGTATGGAAGTATCTAGGAGTGGTAGCAGTAGAATTTCTGACTGGGTTGTTCAACAGGATCTTAAAACCATGAAAAAAATGCCCGAGGAATGGAGAAGTGTGCTGGTGCCCATTTGTAAGAACAAGGAAGAAATGCAGAGTTGTGGCAACTATAGAGGAATAAAGCTGATGAGCCACACAATGAAGCTGTGGGAAAGAGTGGTGGAAGCTATACTGAGGGCAGGGGTGAACATTTATGAGCAGCAGTATGGTTTTATGCCAAAAAAAGAGTACAATAGATGCAATATTTGCTTTGAGGATGCTTATAGAAAAGTAATGAAAAGGTTAGAAGGAGCTGCATTGTGTCCATGCTTTCACATTATTCACCATTTTACATTATAATATCTCAATCAATTTATTCATATTCATTTCCATTTAGTGTTATTCAACATCATTCACTATCATTCAACATCCTTCCACCTTCCATCATTCACTATCATTCATTCCACATTCTCATTCAATTCTATTCTCTACGATTCAAACCCATTCAATTTCATTCTCTATGATTCAAAATTATTCAATATCATTTTACATTCTCCCACTCAGATGGCTTCAATTCCTCAGCCTTCACATGCAATTTCTCCAGAAATTGCATTCTCTAGTTCCAACATGCTTTTCATTTATTTGACAAAGTTATTGTGCATGTCTCACCTGTGCAGCTCCCAAGGGAGGTACCCTCAGTCTCTTCATGGCCTTCTGCCTGTCACCACCTTCCAATTCTGTTGTGACCAATGCCTGAAAGACAGCAACAAGGTTCTATAGAATGAGCAAAAGCTGACAAATCACATGTACACAGTTAATATTCCTTTCAGTGTCTTTTTTTATGTGGACAACACACTGACAGCAAGTTTCTTTCCGAGAGCCATCTCCATACTGAACTCTCACACACACACACGAGACCACCCTAACCTTGCAAAACAGCATTGTGATGTGTTTCTATATGCCCTATTCAGTACTAAATTCCATTGCACTGTCTTATTTATTTATCTAATTTATATATTTGTCTGTATTGTTGTATTGCACTGGAGAGGGGAGCCCTCTAATCTCGTTGCACACTTGAGTACAATGACAATAAAGGGATTTCTATTCTATTCTATTCTATTCAACAGGGGTGATGCTTTAGAAAAGCCTGCCACCAGTCCGTGGCATCTGGAAGCTTTTAGTCGGCAAGCAAATGGTGGCTTGCGCCACCTGTCGCGGCCCAGAGAAAACCCGCAGTGAATAAGTGGGCTATATTTCAGCTATCAGAGGCTTTAAACAGATATATTTTTGTGGCTCAAACATATTTGAATGTGTAGGAGTGTGTAAGACGGACACACAAATTTGATATAGTTGAGTGAGGCATGTTTTCGGTATTACAGCATTTTCAGTAAACATGGGGAATAAAAAATGGAGTGCACTTGTGTAGTACAGTGAACCCCCGGTTATCGCGGTTAATGGGGACCGAGACCACCCGCGAAAACTGAAAATCCGCGAAGTAGCGTCGCACCTTAAAAAAAACAACAACAAAAAAACAAAAAAAAAACACCGTATATATATACTTCGCACCTATATATATATATATATACATTTATATATAAATATATATAGGTGCGAAGTAGCGGCACACCTTCAAAAATGCAAAAATGCTTAAAAAACAAAACAATATATATATATATATATATATATATATATATATATATATATATATATATATATGGGTAGAGAGAGAGAGAGAGTGAAATTCATGTTATAACAAAAAAAAACCAAATTATTATTAAAACTTGTGTTTTTATTCCCCAGCCATTATTTTTGTATTTATTCAATGACTTCTTTTTGTATTTATTTAATTACTTCGACTTTTACCTGCTGGTACGCCGTCCGGTGTGCCCTGTGAATGTTATGATCCTGCAGCAGAGCTGGAGGATTGAACAGGACTCTCCAAACGCAGACACAGGAAAAAAGGTGGTGATACAAAGATAGTGTAGCGACTTTGTAAATGGTTCAAGGGTTCTGTGTTTTTCTCTTTTCTGTGGAGGCTGTGAAGGCAGCAGGGGAGTGAACGTTATGTTGTTGTCGTTGTGTTGCTCTCTCTCTCTGATCGGCGTGGTTGCGGCCAACAGCAGCCGTTTTTGGCTTAATGATAAAAGCGTTCGCTGATGGACAAATTGGCCTGATTTATTAAACAACGTTACAATATTTATTATAATCACAATATAGTCAGTGTAATCAGCGCGTCTCGCAGCAGCTGACGGCATGGCGCGAGACTATCGCTGGAGGAACGCCGACACAGCTGAAAAAACAAAAACACACGCGGCATGACAGGCACGGATCATGACAGTGAAATGAAAGGTGGCATTCTTCATTTATTTATTTATTCATTCATAACTGACAGCCTCGCGCTCCGCCCGTGCCCGGGGAAGGTGCTCCTCTTCGGCTTACTGTGACGCGAGCATGCCCTCCTCCTCGGCAGCTCCCATTCGGTTAAACTTAGGGGCCGTTTGGCACCGCCCGTGCCCGGGGAAGGTGCTCATCTACGGTTTAACTGCCACGCACGCCGGCCGGAGCTCTGATACGGTCCGAACCGCGCGAAACGTCGCCACCAATCGTGTCCGGGGGAACCTGCTCTTCTTCGTCCACTCTCCTCTTCGGCGCACACCGGCCGTCTAACCGCTTCAGCGCCCCCTTGTGCCGCTCGGCGAAACTACAATGCCCCCGAATATTTTTTAGACCCGCGAAGCACTGAACCCGCGAAAGGTGAACCGCGAAGTAGCGGGGTTTCACTGTACTTATATACACTGACACAAGTGTCCAAAGTGCTTAATAGAAGCTCAAATTCACCTAGACACATACATTTATACGCCAATGGGCGATGCTGCCATGCAAGGCTTTGCCAGGCCCACTGGGAGAAAATTACAGTTCAGTGTGTTGTTCAAAGACAGAAAAGGCTTGGTTTTTCACAATTTTGAACCCTCATTTTATATTGCGAAATTCGGCCCCCTTGAACTTTTTGACCTGTTGCCACATTACAGGCTTGCAACAAAGAAAGGAGGTTTTTTTTTGTGAGGAATGTAACACCAAGTGGGACACTCAATAAATCCAATGTTTTCCTAAGTGACTGAAGATATTCAATACAATACAATACAATTTTATGTATATCGCACATTTCACAACAGCAGGGGCTGCAAAAAAGCGCTGTCCATATGCCGTCATATAAACTAGCAGGTAATTAAAACACAAATTAAAACACATAAATACATTTACAATAGATACCAGAATATTAGCAGAACAGCGAAAGTCTCATGTTGAGTCAAAAGCTAAAGAATAAAAATGTGTCTTCAAACGGGTTTTAAGAATGTACAGAGAAGGGGCTTGCCTAACATTTAATGGGAGATCATTCCATAGGGAAGGACTGGCAACAGAAAAGGCACTATCCCCCCCTGAGGCTCCATCTAGTCCTCGGCATCTCAAGCAGCATTTGGGCCATAGAATTGAGGCAGCGGGCAGGTGCGTATGGGTGGAGGAGCTCAGAGCAGTACGCTGGGGCGAGGCCATTTGAAGATCTGAAGACGAACATAAGTATCTTAAAGCTAACTCTAAAGTGCACTGGGAGCCAAGATTGGGGTTATGTGATCCGTTTTCTGAGCGCCAGTTAAGAGGCGAGTGGCAGCGTTTCGGACCAGTTGGAGGCACTTGAGCAAGGACTGGCTGACTCCAAAGTAAAGTGCATTAAAGTAATCTAGCCTAGATGTAACGAACGCATGGATTACTGTTTCTAAGTGCTGTTGGGAAAGAAAGGGCATCACTTTAGCCAGCTGCCAAGATGAAAGAAGCTGGATCGAATAACAGCACTGATCTGCTGATTTCATTTAAAGCCACTGTCCAGTTAAAAACCCAAGTTTGAGACTGTTTGCTTTTGATAAAATGCCAGGGGGGCAAGGTCAACATGGTTGAGAGTAGTAGGGCCACTGGGACAGAACACCATAACCTCTGTCTTCTTTTCATTGAAATTCAGGAAGTGTCATCCTGATTTTGATTTCCTCAAGGCAGGACAAAAAATGGTCTCAAAGAGAATGCGTCTTTTGATGGAGTCCACCAGTGTGTCATCATTCTCAGGATAATTGTACCTGCTCTATGAAAGTCTCGAGGTCTGTTTAAAGCTCAAATTACATCCAAAGATCAAGGAACACACCAGGCAGGTCTGCGATACTGTTGTGGAAAAGTAGGATTAGGACATAAAAAAGTTCACAAGCTTTAAAGCGGATGGGTCATGAAAAAAGTTCCAAAAAAACTAAAAATTAAGACTACAGATCCAAATAAAATTCCATGATTACAGTGAAACCCCGCTACTTCGCGGTTCACCTTTCGCGGGTTCAGTGCTTCGCGGGTCTAAAAAATATTCGGGGGCATTGTAGTTTTGCCGAGCGGCACAAGGGGGCGCTGGAGCGGTTAGACGGCCGGCGTGCGCCGAAGAAGAGCGTGGGCGAAGAAGAGAGTGGACAGAGAAGAGCGACATTTCGCCTCGCTCGGGGCCTTGCGAGAGTTCCGGAGGAGACCGGCCGCCGTGCGTGCGTGCGTGGCAGTCAAGCCGGAGAGGAACAACCTCCGCCCGTTTCATTCGGGACCGGTGTCGTGCCAAAGTACTTACCCCCTGCCAAAATCTGCATCCCCTGTCGCGGGAGCGCGCACGCATTGACTGAAGGCGACGCGATGTTACTACGTTTGTTTTCATTGAAAGGCACGAAGAATGTATGAGTTTGTGTTTTTCATTTGCTGTAATTTAAACTAGGGTTTCCATAAAAGTGGCAGTCTTAGTCGGTGCGGTTTTCAGCACACCATTCGCTACAATTCAACACGTAGAGTAAGCGTTTGGCTCGGGGGGGGGAAATTACCTGCATTTGCATTAGTTAGACCAAAGAAATTTCGCAATCAATGAAGCTACCAAAAAGGAATTTCAGTGATCAAAACACGATGAAAAGGGGAGAGGATGAGTGAATTGGGCGATCGTGTTTCCAGCGAGATCAAATTAAGTGTCAACATACACATAGGTGGTATCCTGTTAGAGAACACGTAATTGTATTCCAATTGACTGATTTGTTTATTTTTTATAACCACCGATAGCCGCGTCAAGAGTAGCAAAAGAATAAAAAAATAAAGTCACTCGCGTTCTGTGTCGGACTCGAGGTGCATTCATTGACCACTTACGCAGTAGGAAAGTTACCAGGGGGGGGGACTGATTCTGGCAGCCTCTGCCACAATAAGTACCCCCCCTCTAATCACAAAAATTGACCCCAACCATCAAGTGACTTATTCTGTGTACCTATTGGATCATTTTGAGTATGTGTGGCAAATTTGAGCAGGATCCCTCTTTTCTAGGCAAAGTTACCAGGGGGGGCTGCCAGAATCAGTAACTTTCCTACTGCGTAAGTGGTCAGTGAATGCACCTCGAGTCCGACGCAGAACGCGAGTGACTTTATTTTTTTATTCTTTTGCTACTCTTGACGCGGCTATCGGTGGTTATAAAAAAATAAACAAATCAGTCAATTGGAATACAATTACGTGTTCTCTAACAGGATACCACCTATGTGTATGTTGACACTTAATTTGATCTCGCTGGAAACACGATCGCCCAATTCACTCATCCTCTCCCCTTTTCATCGTGTTTTGATCACTGAAATTCCTTTATGGTCGCTTCATTGATTGCGAAATTTCTTTGGTCTAACTAATGCAAATGCAGGTAATTCCCCCCCCCGAGCCAAATGCTGACTCTACGTGTTGAATTGTAGCGAATGGTGTGCTGAAAACCGCACCGACTAAGACTGCCACTTTTATGGAAACCCTAGTTTAAATTACAGCAAATGAAAAACACAAACTCATCCATTCTTCGTGCCTTTCAATGAAAACAAACGTAGTAACATCGCGCCGCCTTCAGTCAATGCGTGCGCGCAGGGTATACAGATTTTGGCAGGGGGTAAGTACTTTGGCACGACACCGACGTGCGTGAGCGGAGCGCGAGGCTGTCAGTTATGAATGAATAAATGAATAAATAAATAAATGAAAAATGCCACCTTTCATTTCACAGGGCACACCGGACTGCGTACCAGCAGGTAAAAGTCGAAGTAATTAAATAAATACAAAAAGAAGTAATTGAATAAATACAAAAATAATGGCTGGGGAATAAAAAAATAATACGTTTTAATCATATTTTTTTGTTATAACATGAATTTCACTCTCTCTCTCGCTCTCTCTCTACCCGTATATATATATATATATATATATATATATATATATTTATTTTATTTTTTTTTAAGCATTTTTGAAGGTGTGCCGCTACTTCGCACCTATATATATTTATATATAGGTGCGAAGTATATATATATATATATATATATATATATATATATATATATACACACACACACTTTTTTTTTTTTTTAAAGGTGCGACGCTACTCCGCGGATTTTCAGTTTTCGCGGGTGGTCTCGGTCCCCATTAACCGCGATAACCGGGGGTTCACTGTACTTTGGTAAAAACACAGTGGCACATATTGCGGCAAAGAAATAAATTACAAAAATATATTATACAGTTTGAGGTCATCAGCAACTTCTCAGCCCATTTCTTGATGGTAGCGCATATTTGCAAATTATTGTTAGTGGAAAAAAAGTGAGGAAAAAGGAAAGATGTTAGGCTTAGGCTTTGTTGCGCTGCTGCTCTGATTTTCTGTCGCCACCCGCCCCGTCACCTCGCTGCAAGATTGTATCGAAATGTCCGGTGGTCTGTGCGCCTGCTGATGACGTCAGACAGTATAATATATTTCTTCGCCTCAATGTTTGTCACCCTCTGACTTTGGTGTCTCGATGTTTTGGGTTATGAAATAAACTAGAGCTGCGAGCCGCAATAAAGGGCTGTCGCAGCCCTGGCAACGTTGGGGTAATGGCACGTTGGAAATTTGAAATATTTACAAAAAATAACGTGAGGAATGTTCAAGAGGAATTTTTGAGCAGTTAGTAAGAGCAGCTCCTCCAACCCCGAACGTGCGGTCCATCTGATGTACCGTACTTTCGCGACCATAAGGCGCACTTTAAAGTTCCAAATTTCCCCCAAAACAAAAGAGGCGCCTTGTCATGCGACACGCCTATTGTATGGACTGAGCAACTCTCTCGACCATTGAGCCTGATTCCCTTGAGGCATTGCAGAGTGCTCGTTAGCACACCCTGCAATGCTTGGAATTGAGTGTGACAAATTCATTATGTGAATACGTTTTTTGATGATGGTGCAGGAGAAAGCTGGATAAAGGAGCAGCTGTCCACGATGTCGTAGTCTGTCTTATTATTCATGTTATTGCAAGCAAGAAACATCACAGGTTTAGACAACAGACTTAAAAAAATAAATAAAAATACTGCCCAAAGCACACCACTCAGGTCTCTCTAACCAGCCATCTGATTGGTTGAGGCTGAGGCTCGCAGAATGCCACAGAACTATTTTTATTTCTTTTGGGAATATGAATGGCATGAGAGATGCATGTTTTTTGTTAAATTTATTTCTTTGTTTCATTGTTTCCTAGTTCACAGATATTTTGGGTTTTGATTTGAAACCGTGACTCTAAGGAGTGTGGTGACCAGTGACATCCCTGCCCTGACGTTGACGATTAGATGTGTTGCCATGACATCTCTGATCTGGCTGAGCTGAGGTGCTGGTATTGACAGCTATTCACATGAGTGCTGGCATGGGTGATTGAGCTAGCATGAGCGAGCTAGCATGCGTGAGCTAGCATGCGCCTAGTAGTACGGCGCGCCCAGTGTAAATAATAAATACAAACATCATGGTCCATGGAGAATCTTGTTTAACCACGTCTGTCATTCTGTCCATTACCATAGCGAACAAGAAAGGAATCAAAGCCGATCCCCGATGTAGTCCAACCTCCACCTTGAACTCCTCCGTCACACCTACAGCACACCTCACCACTGTCTTACAGTCCTCATACATGTCCTGCACCACTTGAACAAACTTCTCTGCTACTCCAGACTTCTTCATACAAAACCACAATTCATCTATGGGCACACTGTCAAAGGCTTTCCCCAGATCTACAATGACACAATGCTGCTCCTTCTGACCTTTTCTGTACTACTCTATCAGCATCCTCAAAGCGAATATTGCATCTGTTGTACTCTTTTTTTTGGCATAAAACCATGCTGCATACATACAGATGTTCACATTTGCCCTCAGTCTAGCTTCCACCACTCTTTCCCACAGCTTAATAGTGTGGCTCTTCTGCTTTATTCCTCTGTAGTTGCCACAACTCTGCACATCTCCCTTGTTCTTAAAAATGGGCACCAGCACACATCTCCTTCATTCCTCAGGCATCTACTCACTGTCTAAGATCCTGTTAAACAACCCAGCCAGAAATTACACTGTTACCTCTCCTAGACACTTCCATACCTCCACAGGTATATCATCAGGGCCGAGTCCCTTTCCGCTCTTCATCCTATTCAATGCTCTTCTCACTTCATCCTTACGGATCTTTGCTACTTCCTTGTCCACAGCAGTCACCTCTTCTTCTCTTCGTTCTCTCTCATTTTCTTCATTCATCAACTCTTCGAATGACTCTTTCCATCTTCCCATCACACTACTGGCATCTGTCAACACACTTCCATCCCTATCCTTTATTACCCTAACCTGCTGCACGTCCTTCCTATCTATGTCTGTAGAAAAGGCTGCTCAGAGACTGCGACACAGACTCCTTTAAGAGGGCGGAGCTAAGCGCTCCAACTCCCGTTGCGTGTGCGTACATATATAGGAAGGAGGAAGAAGGAGAGACGGTGGCGAAAATTGTGTCAGTGCTGTCTATCTAGTTAAGTTTATTCAAGTTATAGTCCACATTTATCCTGCTTCGAGTTGTGCGTGAGACAAGTAAGTTTACAGCTTTAATAACACTGTTCGTTTGTGTGTACAAATACATGTTTCACTGCTAATTAGTAACATGTGATGTTCACGAGCGCATTTATTGCCGCGACTTCCTTCCGTTTGTGTTGTGATATTTGCATTATTCAGACATAGATACATTATTATTTCTTTTTGTAGAACCACACAAATATTTCATTTGAAGCATCAATACGTGTGTACTGTGACTTCAACATTAAAAGACCAGAAAACCAAGATCCTATCCTCGTTATTGGAGTTCTAACCGGACACACAACAGTGATTTGCATACTCCTCCCAGGACAAGTTATTCACATATTTTTCAATGGTCCGTCGAACGGGATGGCAAATCGCTGTTTGAAGATGCAGGATTCAGAATTAGCAGCACCTGGCGGCAAACCTAAACGATTGACATCGGTGCCTTCCTATATGTCTGATTATGACCTGAGTGGGCCAGGGGATCTGAGTAAATTCCGAAGACCAGCTGTTCTTACTCGAGCATTACAAGAGGAGCACATAGCCACGGAGCGCTCAACTAGTAGATCCCCATCACCACCGGCTAGCCAGGCCTGTGGCATGGTGAATTTGGGGGATGTTGAGCACGAGCAAGGGTCTCAGCATTTTATGATGCAAACCACCAGGGGGCAGGATAGTAACCCACTCAGTGAGTTTAATGCTGCCCTAAGAGAGAAAATGCTGAACTCCGCAAACAGTTTCAGAGCCTGATGACTGCCTTACAGTCCAATCCTCTGCTTCCTACTCCCCCACCTCCAGGCACATACCGCAGTGGGTTTGACGGAGGCAATGGGTGTCTCATGCTGACATGCATGGCCAAAGGCATCCTGCTCGCTTATTCAGAGCTAGTGACCCACAGTATGAAGATGCATACGTTGGCAGAGATTCATCCTTCCCCCAAGGGCCCTACTCTAATGTTGCACAGAGAGAGACCACATGCAGAGGTCCCAGCATTCCCAGCCTTACATCATCAGCCCCCAGAGAGTTTGCACGTATGAAGTTAGCCTTAGAGAATTTATTACCGCATGACGCCACTGAGAGATACAAGTAGCAGATTCTCACTGATCATCTTAAGTGTGAAGAAGCCTCACTCGTGGCTGACTCTTATTGTATTCCCAGGCAACCCTACACAGATACGATGCTTGCTCTCACCAAGATGTATGGGCAGCCCCACAAGCTTGCTGTGCAACGGATTGCAGCGTTAATGGATGGTCCAAACCTACGTAGTGGTGATGTTTAGAGCTTTCGTTTATTCGCTCTCAATGTGCGCTCACTAGTGGGCATGTTAGAACAGCTGGGGCGACAAGGCCAGGTTGAATTAACCTGTGGGTCTCATGTTCTGAGGCTCTTAAGTAAACTTCCCCACGACCTCAACGCCAGCTTTAAAAGATTTATCCATCCACTTAGAGTTTACATTCCTACTCTTTTCGAATTCGCTGATTGGCTGGAATATGAGTTAGAAGTTCAGGAAGACAGCATTACGCCCCCCAAGAGAGAGGAGGCGTCCAACAAGAGACATGATAACAAGCGCGCTACTAAATCTTCAAGTAAGTCTGCTACTATCCTCCTGAACACTGAGAAAGCTTCGGGATCAAGCTCTGCAGAAGCCCCACCTGCCTCTGGACAGTCAGCCGACAAGTCAAATACGATGAAAAAGAGAAAGGCCTACTGTCCATATTGCGATAATGACAAGCACTTCCTGAACAGCTGTTCTAATTTGAAGGACGTGAGAAGGGAACAAAAGGTCACGTGGATTAAAGTCAATAAGAAGAGCTGGCGTTGTGGACGCAATCATCAAGCGGCGAAGTGCACGCTCAAAGTCCCCCATAAGGACTGTGGCAGGAAACATCTGCTTGTGCTGCATGACGTGAATGAGAGAGAAAAGGAGGAGGAACAAGCACCGCATTCACCGCCAACAGAAAGCTGCCTCGTAAGCACAACCAACAAAGTCCTGTATGCAGACCGGAGATTGCGGACCCTGACCCCAATACCCCCAACTGTCTCCTCATTAGTCGTCCATGAGGGCTCAGAGATTCTTGGCCGCAAAAGATGGAGGCACAGTCAGGTGCTAGCAGACCATTTCTGGCAGCATTTCCTGCGACACTATCTGCCAGGACTTCAAGCCCGCCACAAGTGGCAAAATGAATCAGCTAATCTGCAAGTGGGAGATGTAGTCATGATTGTGGACAAGCAGCTGCCACGGGCCTTCTGGCCTGTGGGGAAAGTCTCTTAGGTCTTTCCTGGACCAGACACTCGAATCAGATCAGCTGAAGTGACTGTGAAGGGAAGAACTTACGTCCGACATGTGGCAAGACTCATCAGCCTACCTGCTCTGCCGAAGGAAGATTAATCACCCTTTGTATAACCTTTTCTGTTGTTCATATTCACAGGTGAATATGGGGGCGGCTGTAGAAAAGACTGCTCAGAGACTGCGACACCGGCTCCTTTAAGAGGGTGGATCTTAGCGCTCCAACTCCCGTTGCGTGTGCGTACGTATATAGGAAGGAGGAAGATGGAGAGACGGTGGCGAGAATTGTGTCAGTGCTGTCTATCTAGTTACCGTATTTTCGCAGTCATAAGGCGCACTTTAAAGTCACAAAAATTCTCCTTAACAAACAAAGCGCCCTGTCAGTCGATGCGTCCATTAAATGGACAAAGTACCACTCACGTCCATCAGCCCTTGTCATCAACGAGCTGTTGGAAGTGCATGTTAGCACACCCTGCTGGGCAAAGAGTGAGTTGTACATGCTTACAATCGACCGTGACAAATACACTATCTGACTATAATGTTTGGGTGATGGTGTTGGAAAAAGCTGGACAAAGGGCAGCTGTCCACAATGTTTTAGTCTGTCTTATCATTTATGTTATTGCAAGCAAGAAACGTCCCAGGTTTAGACAACAGACAAAAAGTCCAAAGCATAACAGCACATCTCTTTAAACAGCCATGCAAATCTCTCTAAACAGCTATGGGATTGTGGGTCTCTGCTCCCAGAATGCATTGCTTGAATTAGCTAAGGCTGAGTGGCTTTTGTGTTATTTTCATTTTTTTTGGGTATATTGATGGCATGAGAGATACATGTTTGTGTTAATCTTATTTCTATGTTTCATTGTTTGCTTGTATGATGAGTTTTTTATTTTGTTTTGAAACCGTGACTCTAAGGAGTGTGGTGAGCAGCCAAGTCCCTCCCCTGACGTTGCTTTGTAGGCTATTGCCAATGCACCTAATATTGGCCTGAGCCATTGTCAATGTCAGCTATTGTCAATAGAGACTTGGCGTCTGCTGCAATAATGGGGTGATTGCTCATGTTATTGGGGCATAGTAGGCTGCTATCGGCTGTGTCAGTGTGGGCAGCTCTGCCAAGTTCATGCTATGCTAACAGCAGCTGTGCTATCGTCTTGTCAGGCGGTGCGTCCAGTATATGTTACAAAGACAGAAATAGCGCCCTCAACAGGTGTTGCGCCCTTTGACACGGCTCGTCTTTTGGGTGCGAAAATACGGTAAGTTTATTGAAGTTATAGTCCACATTTATCCTGCTTCGAGTTGTGTGTGAGACAAGTAAGTTTACAGCTTAAAAACAATGTTCTTTTGTGTGTACAAATACAGCGGTACCTTGAGATACGAACGTCCTAATATACGATTTTTTTGAGATACGAAAGGAAATATTCGTAAATTTATGTCCTAACATACGCCGGAAAATTTTGAGATACAAACGGGCTCGCCTGCCTCAAAAATGCCGAGGCGTACGTTTATTACAGCTCGCCCGAGTGCAGTTTTCTCATGAAATTAAGAAAAAGCTGCCCAGATATCTGTCTTTGTACTATTTCCTGAACTCCAGAAATTGAAGAAACTAAATATCCGAACTCTAATAGTTGTTGAGTCTTTATTTGACCCTTTTATTCTTGAGTAGAAAAAAACGAACACGCATCGGAGTAAGTTTGGCTTTTAAAGGTTGATTTACTAACTACTTCTCATTTCCACGGTGACTCAACTCCAACAGTGTCTAACATTCTTCCGAAACATTCTGAAAACGGAGGCAGAAACAGACCTTTATTGATCGGTACTTTGTGAAAGTTAGTGAGGCCAAAAGGGTCAGACGTGGGAGTTCTGAAATTGATGAAAGTGAGGCCAAAAAGGCCAGACATGAAAGTGATGATGATTAGGTGATGATTAAGTAAGAAAAAAAAATTTAAAAGCTGCCAAAAAAAAAAATTTGAATAAGTTTAGATTTTGTATACTGTACGTATGGAGAAATAAGTGTTTAAATGTTTTTGGGTTACGTATGTAGAAACAAGTGTTTTAGTGTTTACGTATTAGTCCTCCTCCTGCACGCTGCAGCTCACCGTCACTGGGGTAAATAAAATTTGTTCTTCCCTTGATTTTATTAACATTAGTTTTTGTTTTTTTATAATTATGTGTGTTATTACTCACTTATTTTTATACAAATTGCTTATATTACATGTTATTTAACTCATTTTTGGGGTGGTTTTCATAGGAACGCATTAATTCATATTAAATGTACTAATATGGGAAATATTGATTTGACATACAATTGTTTTTTCACATACAGCGATTGTTCTGGAATGAATTAAAATTGTATCTCAAGGTACCACTGTACATGTTTCACGGCTAATTAGTAACGTGATGTTCACGAGCGCATTTAATGGAGACTATTGCCGCGACTTCCTTTCGTATCTGAGTCATGTATGATTGTGTTGTGATATTTGCATTATTCAGACATTGATACTTTATTATTTCTTTTTGTAGAACGACATAAATATTTCATTTGAAGCATAAAGATGTGTGTACTGTGACTTCAGCGTTTTTGAAGACCAGAAAACTCAAGATCCTATCCTTGTTATTGGAGTTCTAACCGGACTCACAACAGTGATTTGCATACTCCTCCCAGCACAAGTTAATCAAATATTTTTTACTGTCTCTCTGCCTTGTCAACCTGTTTCAAGACAAAGATGTCCTTTAATAGTCCCACAAAGGGGAAATTTGCAGTGTTACAGCAGCAAAGGCGGTGGCGTGATGTAGTCGTTAATGTATAACATGAGCAGCAGACATTCATAAAAAGCATGCAAATATACACAGTGTATACGTATATACACAGATCCCCATGTATATACACACTTACATCCCACAACATATACAAGTGTAAGAAACACTCCTAATGTCTGTCCATGGTACAGAGGGGAAATAAATAAAAACGCTGCAATGATAAAAAAAATGTATATATATATACTGAATGATAGAAAATACTGCAATGATAAAAATACTGCAATGATAAAAGTACTGTAATGGTAAGAGTACTGAAATGATCGATAAATAGTGCAATGATAGAAAATACTGCAATGATAAAAGTACTGTACTAATAAAAGTACTGCAATGATAGAGCATACTGCAATGACAAAAAAAACTGTAATGGTAAAAGTAGAAATTAGAAGAAATCCCTTTATTGTCATTGTACTCAAGTGTGCAACGAGATTAGAGGGCTCCCCTCTCCAGTGCAATACAACAATAATACAGACAAATATATAAATTAGATAAATAAATAAGAGAGTGCAATGGAATTTAGTACTGAATAGGGTATATAAAAACACATCACGATGCTGTTCTGCAAGGTAAGGGTGCTCTCGTGTGTGTGTGAGAGTTCAGAATGGTGATGGCTCTCGGAAAGAAACTCAGTCTATTGGTCCTCGATTTGATTCATCTGTAGCGCCTGCCAGCGGGCATCAGGTCGAACAGGTGTGAGTTTGGGTGGGTATTGTCTTTGACGATGTTGAGAGCCCTTCTGAGGCACCGGGCGGTGTAGATGTCCGACAGTGAGGGGAGAGGGCAGCCAATAATCCTTTGCGCTGTTTTGACTGTCCTCTGGAGCCTCACTCTGTCCGCCTCAGTGCAGCCGCTGTACCAGGTGGAGACACAGTACGTCAACAGGCTCTCGATGGACAAGTGGTAGAAGGCTAGCAGCAGCTTCCTGTCCAGGTTGAATTTCCTGAGGACTCTCAGGAAGTGCAGACGCTGGCGGACCTTCTTTACCACTGCTGTGGTGTTGTGAGTCCAAGAAAGGTCGTCGGAGATCTGTACTCCCAGGAACTTGAACGTGTGGACCCTCTCCACACACACGCCTTCGATGCAGAGGGGGGGCGGCACCGTCTTGTTCCTCCTGAAGTCGACGACAATCTCCTTTGTTTTTGCAGTGTTAAGGTGCAGTCTGTTGTCCTTGCACCAAGCTGTCAGTCTCTTTACCTCCTCTCTGTAGCCTGTCTCGTCACCTTCCGAGATCAGACCGACCACTGTCGTGTCGTCAGCAAACTTGACGATGGTGTTGTTGCCGTGGGCCGGGCTGCAGTCGTAGGTGTAGAGGGCGTACAGGAGAGGGCTCAGCACGCATCCTTGAGGGGAACCGGTGCTCAGCATGCGGGTGGAGGACGTGTAGGGGCCGAGCAACACAGTCTGGGGTCTGTTGGTCAGAAAGTCCTTAATCCAGATGCGTGTGAGGGCAGGGAGGCCGAGAATATCCAGTTTGGCGACGAGGATGTCCGGGATGATTGTGTTGAATGCCGAGCTGTAGTCCACAAAGAGCATACTTGCATAGCTCTGCTGTTGTTCCAGGTGGCCCAGCACAACATGCAGAGCAGTGTCGATGGCGTCCTCAGTGGATCTGTTAGCCCGGTATGCAAACTGGTAGGGGTCCAGAGTGGGAGGAAGGCAGTCCCTGATATGCTGGAGAACCAGCCTCTCGAAGCACTTCATGATGACTGGTGTGAGAGCAACAGGACGGTAGTCATTCAGGTGGACGGCTGGTGACTTTTTGGGGACAGGAATAATGGTGGAAGTTTTCAAGCAGGAGGGGATGACTGCTTGAGCCAGGGAGCGGTTGAAGATCCTGCAGAAAACATGTGCCAGTTGGTGGGCACATGCTCTGAGGACCTTGCCTGGTATTCCGTCGGGTCCAGTAGCTTTTCTGGGGTTAACCGCCAGGAGCGCGCGCCTCACATCGTGTTCCTCTACGATGAGTGGGGGGGAGTTGGAGCATGACGTGCGGGGGTGTGACGGTTGGGGCGAGTCAAAGCGAGCGAAGAAGTAGTTAAGCTCCTCTGCCAGCGATGCACTCGGGTCTACAGAGGTCGTGCTGCCGCCACGGAAGTTGGTGATGCTCCGTAGACCCTGCCACACCTCCCGTGGTCTGATACTGGCAAGGTGGGCCTCCAGCCTCCCCTTGTAGATTGCCTTGGCTAGCTTGATGCCTTTGCTAAGGTCAGCACGGGCCACCCTGTACTGGGCTTTGTCGCCTGACCTGAAGGCAGCGTCCCGGGCCTTGAGGAGAGAGCGAACCCTGCTGGACATCCAGGGCTTCGCATTTGGGAAGGTCCGTATAGTCCTGTGTAGGGACACAGTTTCCATGCAGAACTTGATGTAGTCCAGTACACAATGTGTGTAGACATCAAGGTCCTGATGATCAAAGAGGTCCCAGTTTGTGTCTTGAAAGCAGTCCTGTAATTCACTCATGGCGTCGTCACGCCAGGTTTTCACAGTCTTTGTGGTCGGCCTGAATCTGCGTCTGTACGCAGGTGCGAGCTGCAAGGGCAGGTGGTCTGACTGGCCGAGAGGGGCGAGTGGGAGGGCCCTGTATGCGTGCTTGATGTTCGAGTACACATGGTCGAGAGTGTTGTCTCCCCTCGTTGGGCACTTGACATGCTGGTGAAACTCTGGGAGTACAGTCTTTAAATTGGCCTTATTAAAGTCTCCCGCTACTACGTGAACGCCATCAGGGTGGGCCCGCTGATGTTTATTGATGACGCACGCGAGTAGCGAGAGCGCCGTGCTAGTGCTAGCGTCGGGAGGGATGTAAACAGCAGTGACAATCACGACCGTTAGCTCCCTCGGGAGAAAATAAGGCCGGCATTTAACGGACATGAACTCGATGTCGGGGGAAGAGTGCTTCTCGACGATCGTGCTATCGCCGCACCAGTTCTCATGCACGTAAACACAGAGCCCCCCGCCCCTCCTCTTACCGGTGTCCCTTGTCCGATCCGCGCGATGTAGCGAGCGCCCGGCCAGCTGGATGCAAGCGTCGGGGACGTCTGCGTGCAGCCAGGATTCCGTGACGACGATCACACTGCTATCTCACACATAGCGGTTTCCCAGGATTTGTAATCCCAGATCGTCGATTTTGTGGACCACGGATCTGGCGTTGGTGAGGTACAGACTCGGCAGTGGTTGCCTGTGGGGCTGCCGCCGCAGCCGTTGCAAGACACCGGACCTGCAGCCCCGCTTCTGCTTCCTCTCTCTGCGTCGCCTGCGCCGCCTCCCGGTCCCGATGACAAGCCACGGTGAGCCGGGCAGCCTCGCCAGTTCGTCCGGAATTTTGCGATCATAGCAAAATTCCTCTGTGATGGTTAATTCGCATCGATATCCAATGTCCACGATGTCCTGGCGGGTATATCGATTTTGTGCCTCAGTTGGTGCCAATAAGAGCAAGCAAACACTAATAAAAAGTAATAAGGAGCACTGGGAGGGAGAGCTGTTAGCCGCTGCGTCTATGCGCGCCGCCATCTTGGAATGTACTGCAATGATTAAAAATTCTGCAATGATAGAAAATACTGCAATGATAAAAATACTGTAATAGTATAAGTACTGCAATGATAGAAAATACTGCAATGATAAAAGTATTGTAGAGGTAAAAGTACTGCAATGATAAAAAAAATACTGCAATGATAGAAAATACTGCAATGATAAAAGTACTGCAATGATAAGAATACTGTAATGGGAAAAAAAATACAGCATTGGTCAATATTTTAAGTACAGAATTGGATAAAGCACAGTAGTTGTGTGTATTGCATTCTTGGACTGCACAATTGCACTAATGCCCGCCCGTTGTAAGCCTGACCTAATGTTCTAGTTAAAAAGTCTGACAGGAGCCGACAGGAAGGAGCGGCGAAATCTCTCTTTCGTACAGCGAGGGTGTAACAGTCTATCACTGAAGGAGCTGTGGAGTGTTCTAAGAGTGTCACTGAGTGGGTGGGCTGGGTTGTCCAGCATTGATGACAGTTTTGCAGTCATCCTCCTGCCCCCCACTGAGTCCACAGAGTCCAGGGAGCAGCCCAGGACAGAGATGGCCCTCCTCACAAGTTTGTCCAGTCTCTTTTTGTCCCAGCCCGAGATGCCTCCTGCCCAGGAGACCACTCCAAAGAAAGTCATAGAAGTTCCTGAGGAGTGTTCCCCGAACGCCAAAGGACCTCAGCCTCCTGAGTAGGAAGAGTCTGCTCTGACCCTTCCTATAGAGAGCGTCTGTGTTGTCGCTCCAGTCCAGTTTATTGTTCAGATGAACACCCAGGTACTTGTAAGTTGAGACCCTCTCATCGTCTGTTCCCTGGATATTCACTGGTGCAGGTGGAGAGTGCCGATGCTTGCAGAAATCCACCACCAGCTCTTTGGATTTCAGTCTCTCCCTCCTTACTGTCCAACCTTGCACACAAATCATCGTAAGCCCCTTGTTTGGCCTTTGCCACTTCTACTTTCACCTTCTGCTGCATGTCACTGTATTCCTGTCTACTTTCTACAGTCATCTCATTGTCCCACTTCTTCTTAGCTAACCTCTTTCTCTGGATCCATTTCTGCACCTCCTCATTCCGCCACCAAGTCTCCATATCTCCTTTCCTTCCAGATGACACACCAAGGACTTTCCTACCTGTCTCCCTGATCGCAATTTCTGAATTTGTCCAGTCATTTGGAAGCTCCTCCTTACCATCAAGAGCCCGTCTCAACTCCTTCCTGAAGGTCATAGAACATTCTTCCCCTTTCAACTTCTACCATTTTGTCCTCTGCTCTGCCTTTGTCCTCTTTGTCGTTCTCACCACCAGAGTCATCCTACACAATACCCTCCTATGCTGTCAAACAGCAATTTAAAATTTTCACAGAAGGGTAAATTTGCAAAATTTATGCTTACGTTTCAATCACAAATAACGCTACTGAGATAACATACTCTGAATGGTTGATGTAAACAGTGAAATTGTTCTGTGAGAGGCTTTCCTGTCTCCATACAATGATCCCATCTTAAAACGCACTGAAAACACTGTTTTCAGTGAAAAAAATAACATAAGTTGTCAGTGATAAAGTTAATGTAAACTGGCTGTGGCTTCAGCCACAAGGTGTATATTGTGTGTATATATCCATTCATATGCATCTATGTCTGTGGGTGTGGTGTGGTGGATGGATACACGTGACTTTCCTAAGGACCCAAGGAGGATAAATAGCCTGTGCATTGCACATACCGGTCATAGTTCACTGACTCAGTCGACTCAGTCAACTTAGCTGAAGGAAGATGCCGAAAGAATACAGCACTCAAGAGGCTTTGACATGATCGTGAACCAAGTCAACCCTTACAACATTGCTCGTCAGCCAAGTTCTGACTCTAAAAGTTAGAGTAGAGCAGTAGAGATTGGTTGCCACATTTGCAGAACAATGGTGAAGATGGAGAAAAAAAATAGGTCCATCAAATTGGTTTGCCCTTTGGTCGTGGAAATTAGAAAATGCAAATTGATGGGATGTTCACACCTAAATTAGGATATTCGTCCAATGTTAATCCCTTTGGGATGCCATTCAATCTTAAAAGGTAGAAAAGCAAAATAGATTCCCTTTAGAAGTTCTAGTGTTAAAGTAGGGCTGAACGATTTTATTATAAAAAAACAAAATCCCGATTTTTCTGGTTTAAATTGCGATTTTGATTTTTTTTCACATTTTTTTTAATTCACGATTCAGTGCAAAAGTCACAATTTCATAACAATGTACAGTGACATTTACAAACATGGCAGAAAATGCCATTATATCATTAAAAACAATAAAAGCTATTACTGTAATAATGCAAGGACACTTAAGAGGTTTTGTGAAGGGGGCAGTTTTTCTCAAGTTTTTAAAAATTCCATTCTGTCAAGTATAATTATGTGTTCTTGTATTTATGTAATTGTGTATATGAAAATTTATTTTTTTAAACCCCAAAATGTTTTACATTTCGTACTAATGTAATGTTCTTTGTAAAAAGATGTCAGATTATGTCAATAAAGTCATTGTCACTTTGCAAAGCTAAATTGATTAAAAATATAATTTTGAGACCTATTATTGTGTAGATCTCAAAACTCAGTACTCTGTGGTGCAAATATTATTGATGAGACGAGAAATATTTAATATACGCTTGACATCGAACCTATTTGTCATGACGACGTAGGGGTTTACGTGTTCAGGCCAGAGAGCGTCTGCTACATTGCTATGTGTAGCTGTCGTCTTATTTCATGTCTCTATGCGTATTGATTGAAATATGACATTTTTGTTCATAGCTGCTGGCTCTCCGCCCTAACGCGGTTCTAATCAGACATCTGAGAAGTCAACTGTTAACCTAAGTATTTATTTTGCGTCCTTCTCCTACGCTGTATTTTACTTTGGCAATTAATACACTTAGCGACCCCTCTTTCGCCTCCTTGTGTAAAGCGCTACTTGTTAGTGACGTCGTTTATTGCTCAAAACTCAGCTCGTTGCTGTTGCTATGCACGGACTTGCATATAACTCAAATAAAGTCAACACCGCTGCGCCGCAAGATAGCTTGGCGCCTAGCATTCAAGCAGAAGCGAAAGAAATTACTTCTGGGACAACGAGCAACAGCGCGATTTTTTATTTAAGCCGGAGAAAGTGTCTTTGATAACAAAATACAGTTTTATGGCACATAAAAAATATTGAACTGCTGAAATGAACGATATACAAAGGTGTGTGAGTGACTGGGTCTGCATGTGTCTGTGTGTACGTACTCGTGTGCGCGTGTGTGTGTCTGTTTGAACACCCCCGCCTGTCCCCCCGAATACAAATTACATTTTTTTTTTTTTGCATGTAGTGTACAGAAAAACAATTCGCTTGGTGCAAGGGAAACTACACGTTTCACAGCAGATCTTGTGTTTCGCTGCACTTGCAGACCTGGCATTTTTACTGTGGCCTGGCTTTTTCTGCCATGGGTGTCAAATATTTTACTTTATGTGTACAGAGTGGTAGCGACCGCTGGGTTTTGGCTCAAAATAATTGTCTGCAAAGCGGTCTACCCAAAATGTGCAAGTTCGTCTTTGTGTCTTTATTACGTCATAGTGTGCAGTGGGGTCTGACGCTTTTTGTCAGGAATGGGAATTTTGACCAAATTTAGCCATTTTCTAACATTGTCAGTGAAAAAACTGAAAAAGATAGAAATACACTTTTTTTTTTTATGAAAGACGAGAGTCTAATCTTTCTTTTGGGACATGACATGTTTTTATAGCATTTGAACACAATATTCTGTGGGCCTTGCAAAATCAGCCAAAGTCCAGAAAAACACTGGGATTGAGGGGAGTTCCTCCAGTGAAAATGGCTGGGATATAATGAGTTAGTAGGTGCAGTATGGTCGTGAAAACACGGTAAAATAACAGGTTTTATAACCTCATATTTAAGCGGATATGGGTTTAGGTGTTTTTTAGTTTTTAAATATGACTATGTATTGCTATGCCATTTTTCTGTTCATGTTGCTGTGCCGTTTGTGTTTAAATATTCTATTATTAAAAGTTCAAACAGGAACAACGATGCAATTCATTAGCTCATCTATGGTGTTTTTGCAAAGTATATGTTTGATTTAATATGAACTGTGCTATTCTCTTTTGGGTTTAGTTTTCTACTAAACCTCAACTGGAGAGCAGCTCCATGATTAAGAAACACTCATTTCCAATTTAAAGAGCAATGTTCCCAATTAATGATTAATTGATTTGAAGCATCGATGACATCATCATATGTATTGATGACAACTGTAAAAACACGACATTACATTGCCACTGAAAATCCTTGCAATCACTATTTTTTTTACACCCCTTGTGATTATATTAAAATCTGTTTACCTCAGTCTCAGATATGAGCAGTGTGATTTTCTTGCAAGTGTAGAATGGAGCCACTTCAACGTGGGAAACTCTCCAAAATGCACCCCGTGATGTATCCAAAATCTTGTCATGTTTCTTCAAGATCTTTCTAAAGCCTGTGAAATTCAGGTTCTGCAGACATGCATAAAGTGAGAGAAATAGCGATTAATGGACTGTCATGTTCAAGTGGACATATTTTGTTATGTTCTTATGTTAGCAGATTTGTCCGCCACATATACAAGTCCACACAGCAATTGTGGCATTCACACATATTGTCCTCTACTTTAATGACTGTGACATCTTTGGCCTTCCAAATTTCTCGACCAATCCAAACCATATTAAATTTTACATCTACATTACATTACTACAAGAAGTGCACTGTCGAAGTTGACAAGACACGACTCAATAAGGTAATTTGTATTCAGGGCTCCAGGCTAACCTTTGCTGATTAGGAGCACAGTGGCCCCAATCCTGAAATTTTAGGCGCAGAAGTAGAAAACATATGCGCACAAATATATCACGTTGATTTACAAAATAAATGTGTCCATTTTCAACATACACTGTGTTACTGATAAATGGGCTCAAGTGTGGTCTAGACCCCCCACGAGCCGTCACCTTACCGTGGTGGAGGGGTTTGCGTGTCCCAATGATCCTAGGAGCTAAGTTGTCGGGGCCTTTTGCCCCTGGTCGGGTCACCCATGGCAAACAGGTCTTTGGTGAGGGTCCAGACAAAGCACGGCTCACCAAACCCCCTTATGATGCTCAAAATTATTGGACCACGATTTCCCTTGCCCTGACGTGGGTCACCGGGGCCCCTCTCTGGAGCCAGGCCTGGAGATGGGGCTCGTCGGCGAGCACCTGGTGGCCGGGCCTGCACCCATGGGGCTCGGCCGGGCACAGCCCGAAAATGCAATGTGGGTCCCCCTTCCCATGGGCTCACCACTTGTGGGAGGGGCCAAAGGGGTGGGGTGCAATGTGAGTCGGGCAGCAGCAAAAGGCAGGGACCTTGGCGCGCTGATCCCCGGCTAAAGAAACTAGCTCTTGGGACATGGAATGTCACCTCTCTGGCGGGGAAGGAGCCTGAGCTGGTGTGCGAGGCAGAGAAATTCCAACTAGATATAGTCGGGGCTCACCTCCACACACAGCTTAGGCTCTGGTATCAGTTCTCTTGAGAGGGGTTGGACACTCTTCCACTCTGGAGTTGCCCAAAGTGAGAGACGCCGAGCAGGTGTGGGCATAATCATTGCCCCCCGGCTTGGCGCCTGTACACTGAGGTTCACCCCAGTGGACGAGAGGGTAGCCTCCCTCAGTCTTAAGGTGGGGGGACGGGTGCTGACTGTTGTTTGTGCTTATGCACCAAACAGCAGTTCAGAGTACCCACCCTTTTTGGAGTCTTTGGAGGGTGTGCTGGAGAGCGTTCCCCCTGGAGACTCCCTCGTTCTGCTGGGGGACTTCAATGCTCACGTGGGTAATGACAATGAGACCTGGAAGGGCGTGATTGGGAGGAATGGCTCCCCCAATCTGAACCCTAGCGGTGTTCTGTTACTAGACTTCTGTGCTCGTTCAAACATAAGGGTGTTCATATGTGCACTTGGCACCAGGACACCCTTGGCCACAGTTCGATGATCGACTTTGTAGTCGTGTCATCGGATTTGCGGCCGCATGTTTTGGACACTCGGGTGAAGAGGGGCGGAGATGTCAACTGATCACCACCTGGTGGTGAGTTGGCTCCGATGGTGTGGGAAGATGCCGGTCCGACCCGGCAGACCCAAACGTATTGTTTGGGTCCGTTGGGAACGCTTGGCAGAATCCCCTGTCAGAAAGAGTTTCAACTCCCACCTCCTGCAGAACTTTGCCCACGTACCGGGGGAGGCGGGGGACATTGAGTCTGAGTGGGCCATGTTTCGTGCCTCCATTGTTGAGGCAGCCGATCGGAGCTGTGGACGTAAGGTGGTCGGTGCCTGTCGTGGCGGCAACCCCCGAACCCGCTGGTGAACACCGGCGGTAAGGGATGCTGTCAGGCTGAAGAAGGAGTCCTATCGGGCCTTTCTGGCCTGTGGGACTCCGGAGGCAGCTGACAGATACCGACTGGCCAAGCGGAATACGGCTTTGGTGGTTGCCGAAGCAAAAACTCGGGCGAGTGAGGAGTTCGGTGAGGACATGAAAAACGACTTCCAGACGGCTTCAAAGAAATTCTGGTCCACCATCCGTCGTCTCAGTAAAG